>NC_090197.1:22390970-22593470 GCF_033026475.1 Channa argus
TGCTGTAAAGCATTTTTAGAGGAAAACACGATTTGCTAAAAAACGGCAAAGAATATTTTCCTTTGGAATACAGAGAAAATTACATGTGTTGAGGTATGTGATTATTTTGATTGAGCCTGGTATTATTAGCACAGCATTCATTTACTGTACATGGTAAATATACACATATAACTTCACCCTTATTTTTTATTTGGCAAACACTTTTATTTAAGTGACAGGCAAGTGAGGGGCACACACAGCAGCAATTGGGGTACAGTGTCAATAGGGGTAGAGCAAGAGACACTTTCTGTCCCCCAAGGTACAATGTGCACTAATGTAATCCCTAGAGCTAACTATTGGACCTCAAGATAAATATGTGTACTTTTGAGGGCCACAAAGGTTCGTATCATGTATGTTCCCGAGCAGTAAAAGGTACATATAGTACATGCACCATTTATTCGTTTAAGGTACAATTTCAGGAGACAGCCTGTTTTTTAATTAGATTTGCAGATATAAAAATTTGCTATTACAATTACCAACTCGGTAAAATAATTATCATTGACTTAGTTAAGTAAAACGCAATGACATATACGCACTCAAGTGGCAAGGTGCTGAATAATGAAAGCAGCAATTAACAGGTGTACAAATACTTACCCAGTGTGAAGGGTACAAATGTGGCCTTCTAGAGGGAACAGCCCCAGTGACTGTCACTTATTTTTGAGAGTGTGCACAGTACAGTGTCTACACTGTTAATGATTGGCTGCTTTTAATTTCATATAATACATTTTTTTAAATTTAAAAGTCTTTTACTATGTATCTGTAACAGACGCTGATGAAGGCTACAAGTGTGTCTAATACCATAAAGTTGTTTGACTATCTGCAAGTGTTACATGCTAACCCTGCTGAACGTGGACAACCTGCTTTTTTTTTTACTGAGCCACAGCTGCCTCCACTCTGCTGTTTGTCATATTATTAAAAGTGTTTAAATCTATGATGCTACTTAGTGTTGCTTTTTTTGATAATCCTGAAGACCATAAAATCTGCAGCTCTCCTCAGACTTTCAAGAAGAAATGAAGGAAAACAGTCAATATGACTTTGCTATCCATTATATAGTTTACAATGGAGTACTGTGATGTGATGAGTAGCTCTTACAGCTGTTGCTCACTCACAAGCTATAATAGCACCACAAATTGTATGAGAGGATTAAGCCTGGCTAAATGCCCAGGGCTTGTTAATAACGTCTAGTAGAGAATAAACCAAGGCTACTCTGGGGTTACGTAACACTGCTGCACATTCTCTATTCTCTCTCACTCTCTCTCACACTCAGTTACACACACACATAAACACACACACACACACACACACACACACTTTAAACTGTTTAAACATGCACAACTCACTGATGATGTCAAACTTATTGAATTTGTTAGCTTTTCAATGCAAAACAATCTCATAATCCAGCTAATCAATTCAGACCAACCAATAGTAACACCTCGCATTAGAGTGTAACTGTGAATGATTTTCATCTCCTCAAGCAGTGGCCTCGAAATAAAAGCCTAGTCTATTTGACCTTTTGCAATTTAAGGACGCATAATACACGATCAATAATCAATAACACCCGAACTGTCAAAACCAGAGGAGATGAATGAGGTGAGTGTAAGAATGACCTTTGTTGTAATGCCATAACACTTTGTGTGCTTACAGTATTTAAAATAACACTCAATACAGGCAAGCACATAAAAACTCCCCTTTAAATTAATTTTAGTGTTGGAGTGTTGTTTTTTTCTGGGATAATTTCTACCTATTCTCTGCATTAAAATACTCCACATGGCTGTGTTAAATGTGAAATAGTTAGTTACTTTGTTTGTTTGTTTTGCCAGCATGCAAACAACATGATTGATACACTGTTGCTACACTGGCACCACAGTGAGGTTTAGATCTACAGATATCATGGACCATCAGCTCATCACTATGCTTCCTCCAACCTCCCTGACTCATCTCAGCAGGCTGAGGTGGGGCAGGCAGAGAAAACAGAAAAATAAAAGTTAAATTAGTAATGTGGCCCGGGCCTGCTGGCACGAGGAGGGAGGGTTTTGTAATATTGATAGGTTGGGTACAGCGGGAATGACTCATCTGTAGCTCGAAATGAAGAAGGAGAACATAAAACTGACAGTGCTATAAGTCATGACTTTGCTTTTTAACCCAGAGTCTTCACATAATAGCACAAATAAACATTTTCTCCATTCAATTTCTGTGAATTGCCATGAATAGAACTGCTTTTCACGCTGTTACTATTGGCCAACCGTTATTTAAAATCGTCATCACTTACTGTGTATGGATGTATGGACTATATTATATAGTTATAGTTATTATATAAGAGGGCAAGGCATATTCACGTGTTTTTGCCATACACCAAAGACATTTTGGGGTGAGATGAAATTTCAGAATTTCAGCTTTGATTCCATGGTATTTACATCTTAATAATAACAACAACAACATACATTGATAACAACATACACCAAATTACCTTTTGTATCAGAACACCCACCTTTGAACTTAGCGAAAGTATTAGAACAGACAGTTTATTTACAGGAGACTTTACAACATGATTTGCGATGAAAATGATTTTTTTGATGCAGACTTAGACAGTGATAGCTGGCCTCATTAAGCAGATCCTGGAAGAGCAGTCTGCAGGAACAGATCTGAGCCTGCCCTAGTGAGGAGTCAATTAATCTGTCTCAGTGTTATTGTTGAACAATCCATCCATCGATTATGTGTAACTGCTTATCCTGTTTAGGGTCATGGGGGGCTGGAGCCTGTCATAGGGCAAGAGGTGGGGCACACCCTGGACAGGTCTCCAGTCGATATCTCAGGGCCTGTTAAACTATAACAAAACTTTTGAGAAACAACACAGCTAGAAGGTTGTGGGTGCACATCCCCGGCTGACCGTGGCCTTTCTGCGTGGAGTTAATATGTTCTCCCTGTGCTTGTATTGGTTTCCTCCCATAGTCCACAAACATGCATGTTAGGCTAACTGGTAACAAATTGCCCATAGGTGTGAATATGAGACTGGTGACCTTACCTGGTGACCCCTTGCCCTGTGATAGCTGGGATAGGCTCTATGCCCCATAAACAATATTTGACTCCCTTTCCCTATTTGCAATAACTTCCTATAAGTCCTTTGTTGAGTTGTCAAACCGGGAGGAGTTAGCTAGTTACCCCTAAATGACCTTTGACTGGATAAACTAGTAGGTAGTTTAGAAATGTACATGTGTTACACGGCCACTCAAATAATGAAAGAGAGGAAAATCTAGGAAGTGATTAACACAGCCAATGTTCATAGATTTTTAGACACTTGGCTTTAAAATCAGTGTTTATCTGTCAACCAACAAACACATATTTTACCAAAGTAAGCTTGGCACTAATGCAAGTTTTATTTTAGGAGTTGTTTTTCAAGTCTCACAGTTCACAAAATTTATGAGCTGCCGGTGTTAACATACTGACAAAATACGTAGTACACCGTTTATAGTTTACAGCTCTACAGACAAGTGCTCCTGTGTAGAATGCAAGCAGATTCTTAATGACCTTTAGAAGAAAATGCTGAACAGGTGAACCCTTTAAAAACAGTTAATCCTCCTAAAAGTGGGATACACAGGGAATGGGAAAAATTGTCAGTTTAAATCTTATCATCTTACAATGTTTGGATCACTTTCTCTTTCATAAGTGTATTTTGTGGTTGTCAGAATTGAACACTAGTATGCAACACTGAACTCCTAAGTGTTTAATATCACGAAGCTAATAAGGCTGCTTGTGAGTCATAATGTAAATCTGCTGCTGAAACCTGGGGACTTACTGATAGATACAGTAACATTATTACACTGTTGCAAACTGAGTGCATAACACAAATAACTGAAAATTATTACTGATGTTGTTGGGGCCTTAGTGTCATACATTTACATTTACAATGTACCAGTGTTGGCTCCCAGCATGACCACAAAGGATACACGATTGGTCAAATGATTGGTATCTGCCTCATCACTGATCTAAATGAATACTCAGATTAATGTTTCAGCTGTTACTAGGCTACAGCCTAGCATGCATGTTGGAGGACAAGGAGCCAACGCAATGTTTCTGGGCAGGCTGCTTCAAAATATGAATGAACATCATTATTATTGAGATTTAATTGCAAATGGCCATAGTCATACAATGTGCTCCCCCAGAATCTATGGGTTTAATAGAGACAATACATAATTAACAGATACATATTGTTTCCCCCTTATATTGCCTTATATTTAGACTTGCTAAAGCCAGAAATGGCCAAGCTTGTGATTCGCTATTGACCATTCTCTATTGACCTAGCATACCATCAGGAGAGGCAAGGCAGGCACATGAAACAGATCTCATAATGACACAGTTTGCAATTAAAATTTTAACTCTCCTTAAACACTTGTCGCTAATACAATTCCCCTTAAGTGAAGCTGCTAATGGGGGGTCTTAGAGGCCTTCTTTGACCAGGGCTCCCATTGAGTCTAGGGGCCCCACTTATTGCTTTCATTGGAAACTCCAGTAATTGCATACTTCTGTTTACAGCTCCTTGCGAGAACAATATGTGAAAAGTTTGAGGGTCTAAAATGAGTTATGTAACATCTCAAAAATTCCTTCAAGTGGTGTCAATTGAGTCACACTCACAGGTTTGCAAATGAAAAGGATTTAAATGGTAAATGGCTGCTTACATGACACTTCACAATTTTGCTTCTTATTCACACACCAGTGGTGGTGGCTGTCATGCAAGGTGCTCACCTGACCCACACGGAGCATCCTAGGGTTTACTGTCTTACCCAGGGAAACTTTGACATATAGCTGGGACCGCGGATTTAACCACTGACCGTCTGGTCCATGGACGGTTGCCTTACTGCCTGAGTATTGGGATTCTGATAAATACAAGTGCGCTTACCAGACCTCTACAGTTAGCTTGTCATCTTTGCTTGAGGCTAGCAGCTCAAGGCTACATATATGTGTCATGAACCTGTATTGAAAATATACAAAAATCTGAAAACACATCACTCTGTGGGCCTACAGGTATAGTATAGATTATTTAACAGGTGCTGTGTGTGTTTTTGTGGTTGCCTGTAATGTCACACCAATATTTCATCATTCTACAGACAAGCATTGATCTGGTTTGTTGCTCATGATCCAAATTAATGTGCTGCTACTGTTGCTCTAGAGGTCTTGACTATGAATACTGGATTCTCCTGTCATACTACAGCACCGTGAATACTTTGCAGCCATACATCAATGCAGCACGGAAAAGTGGCAGTTGACAAATGGAAGCTGACAAAAACCACGATTGTGAATTTATGGCTTTTTCATCCTTGAACTGCTTCACTGCTTTGCAGCAAAGCATTTATTTTATACAGTACCTGTAAAAAACACATAAACATAAAGTTTACTGAGCACTAGCGAAAATGAAAAAATACTAATGTAGTATAGATTATATTAAAGTGTAATGAGGTAGATCACCTTGATACCACCATTACTTGTTGTGCAAGTAGGCAGATTCCTTCGACTAGGGATGGAGTTTATTTTTTTTATTACCTTTATTTCCACAACATTTTATTGTTGTTTATTTCATTTTCAAGTTAAAAATGTTTTCAACATTAAATATTTCAGTTACACACCTGGCATTTCTTGCACTGAACAAACACTTTATTTTTAATATAGAATGCATTATATCCAAAAGGGTTTTCTGTTTAATTCCTTTCAAATTATTTTCCAAGTGTGCCACCTTTTGAGAGTGTGCCCTAGTCTGGCGACCCTAATAAAACAATTCTCGATCCAGTCCTGCTGCAGCTCATTGCTATCTAATGAAATCCTAATCTTTCCATCCAACCAATTGTGAGTTTGAGTAAGGTTGATGACTTGGGGTGGGGTGCTGCTACTAGGATGGGTGAGATTAAGCTTTTAAAGTGAGTCATACCTGCCAACCTAACTGCAGTATGAGGTGAAGCATGATGATGAAAACCAAGTGTAATCCACGAGCACCAGAAGAGAAACCTGGCTCACTTTTCATTCAAAATTAATGAAGGGTTGCATTTTCTTTGCATCTGTGTGAGTGCACCTTGAGTAGGAATGATTCCTTGGATTTTAGGATGGATGGACTAATTCTTACTTACTGCTTAATTCCTCTTCTTACATTCACACATACTCATATACATGTTTTAACTACTGGACGGTTCTTGTGATAATCTCACATTGACTATATTATTCTTCAAGATGTAATGCTACCTTCCCTACATTGTAGAGTAGTGGCAAAATAATAATTCTAATACCAATCACAAATCAATTGTCTTACCTTTCGGCTCTTTAGATGACGTCGAAATCTTAAAAACACACACACACTTGCACACATACATACTCTTAGATAACCCAGCATCATCATCTTTCTAATGGCATTCCTCCTGCTTTTCTCTGTCCTAATTTCATGTTCTTACTGATTTAATAAAACAATAGCCATATCAGCAACAAACACACCACGCAATTCTGGCTCAGAGTAAGAAAACTAAAAGGCTAAAGTGATGTAGCCTCCAGCAAAAAAACAATAACTTTCTACATTTGATGAATGCGCCCTATACTGTAACACAGCATATTAAAAGAATTCACTGTTGTCAATTTCTTGGTTCATCTGCACATTAGCATAATGTGCCTGTAGTTGTGTTGTACAGAGTGAGGGACAGGTCGCCCAGCTGCATCCTACAATAGCAACTCATTAGCACTGCTGTGGACAGTTGATCACACATCAAACTCCTAAGTAATGTCAGCATGTATGTGTGTGATTCAACGCATGTTAGGATGAAAGGAATACTTAGTGTTGTCATGCCAGTGTGTTTTTGCATGTACACAGGTCCTTTAATGAATTTTCCTCATTTAAAAGTGTGCATGTTTTTGTGACTTGGGTGGATGCGATTGTATGTTGCCTAGGCAACATTTAGCCTCGCCCATAGGGAACTGCCAAAATATGCCTGCGCAAACAACAGCCAGCCAGTCCAGACAGTGAAAGGACTTCAGATTCAATTGGATTAAATGTGCCTAGAGAACTTGGGTAAATGGTGTGCGTGTGTGTGTGCGGTCTTGTACATGAACGTTTAAAATAATCAAATTTGATGAAGAGGATTCAATTTACAGTCAGAACCAGGTGATTTAATGTGTGGAGGAATACAGTAGCTAGAAATTTTCACCGCCTGTTAAATGTGATTTAACCAGCGGACAATGGTGATAATATTGTTATAACACCACCAGTCAGTCAGTCAGATACAGTATAACAGAAATTGATGTACATTTAGTAATTGCATGTATTTGCCAATACCTTTGTTGATGTGATATTGTTTTGACTTTGATCATGGAACTTTATTCATTTTCATGATTTTATGTCAATTAACACAGAACAATGTGCCATTTATGACCTTTGTGGGAGATTTACTTTTCTCATTTCCTGCCCAATTCATTTGCTGTTCAAGACAAACACAGTGTTAGAGATACTTTTTGCTCTCACCCATGATTGGTGTTTGGTTTTTGCTCAGCTAGATTTCTCTTTAATTAACCACACAGTGCTGGGAAACATTTAATGAGCTGTGGTTACATTGTCTCAAGACACTTTTGTGTGTAACCTATGCAAAGTAACCCTCAAATTAAGGAAATGTGTGTGAAAGTTTAACATTTTAATTCTCGCCAAGTTTTAAAAGTCATTAACTGACTGAAACAGCAGATCAGTTCTGTCCATGAAGTGAACATTATAACCATTTAAACCTAATATATATTCTTGTATGTATAAAGAAAGATATCCTCTTTTTTATATCACCCTGCTTTAGCTTTAGGAAACTTCTGTCTTTGAACTGAAGTGCAGACTCATTTTTCAATATCAGTTCAAATCCAGTCTAGGACCTTTCACATATCTTTTCTTCTTCTCTTTTCTCAGTGGAAAATGAGTCTTGAAAGCAATAATCCTCTGCAATACCAGATCATTGGTATATATACTTATCGTCCACAACATTACAACAATAGGTGAAGTGAATAACTTAAAGCCATAAATGAAAACAATGTAACAGAAACATCTGCCTCTTGTGAATGTGTGTGTGCCACAACATGCCTTTATTTCAGTCTGGAGTGTGTGGCGTATCGCTTTACATAGTCTTCCCAGCCAGAGCTCTGTGCGGTGAACATGACACATCAATTATAAATAGGCAGTAATGCACACTTTGCCTGAGTATGTTCCCTAATGGCAGCATTAAAGATGAAAATACTTTGGGCTGCACTCACTGCAACAGTTAATGATAACGGCCTTCCCTTAAAGTCTGGATACCTGTCTTGTAATATTCTTTTCCCTTTATGTTTTTTGAGGTTTAAGAACGGTGGCTATTAAGAATGCTGCAGAGAACATATTAAGGAAAACATGAGCTGGATGCTAAAGTTATGTAATTATTGATTTCTCTGTTGACTTCACACTGAGTCTAGGAGAGGTCTGAAAGAGGAATTAATGTATTTCTAATGTCTGTTTAAAATGTATATTACTAACGTTATTTCCTTATTTCAACCTAAATTTTGTTCCTATCTTCTGCATTGTAACTATTTTAATGTTTCATTTTCTCTTTTTCTTCTTCTGCTCTAGATTTGAATTTACAACCCTTTTTTTAAATTTTCAGTATCTTCTAAACATTGAGTGTATGAAGGTTTGAGCACCGGCTCCTCTGAAAGTCTCTGTAACCAAGGGGAAAACAGCCTGTATTCACAAAGTATCCTTTTAAATTCTACAAGAGTTCCCAAAGTTTTTGAAGATACTACAAAGGTGTTCTTAAGGAAATGAGTTGATGGTTTCATGCATGCTTACTTGACAGGATGCCCACTGTTATTTGGAACTACTCAATCTACATAATTGTTTGTGCTGTAGAGTTCCCCAGGGCTCTGAGCACAGTGCTTTTTCTTTTTTTACTAATATTATATAATATTATATAATACCAAGTGATAGTTTTCACCTGATATCACACCCCTATGGGACCATCCACTAAGAGCAGCGGGGTGGGGGTGAACTGCAGCCCTGCATTTTTTCCAACCATCCCTGCACAAACATTATATTTCAGCTTCTCATTGACTGAACATGCCTGATCCAGGTAATCAGCGGTGGGGAGTGTAGGGATAGTTGGAAAATAAGCAGGACCGTAGCCCTCAAGGCCTAAAGTTTGTCACCCCGGACCAAAAAGCACCGCTGGCCACCATGTGATTTTCTGACTTACTTTCATTCCAGGCAGCATTAGTGCATACAATGCGACACAGTCTGTTTACAGCTGCCAGGAAAGCATGTAGAACCTCCATGTAAATATACTTTCTCTAACCCTGCCATGCAAGTGCACTAAATAGCCCTAATATATCTCCACAGTCGTACACTTCTCTAAGCTTTCATCATGGCAGCAGTTTTGGTTTTATATATTGTACATTGTTTGTTTATTATGGTTAGTTAATGGTCTTTTTTATTATTTGTGTAAGCGCATTAGGATTAATTTTACACTAATGCATCTATATATTAAATATGTATGACTGAACTTTAGATAAATTAATTGCACAAAACATCTCAAATGTTCCCTTTTAAAGGAATGGAGCAGCAGTCTAAAAAAACTGTTTGTATATGAATATTTCATTCAGTATAAACATCATATTCAGTAGCTGCAATTAAAAACTGAAATAAGCTGGAAGAGAATATGTGATTTTATTAGACACTGTGAACTATATACATGTAAAAAACCAGATATTTTGTCTGTTTGTGTCTTCCATGAGCTCCCTTTTGTAGACACTGTAATGATGGGTTGAGGCAGTGTTTGATTTTTGGCTCATGCTCTACTCCATCTCATGTCCCTGCTGAGGCACCCAGTGCTTCTTCCTCTCCCTCCTCCTTTCCCCTCTCCCTGCACCTTGGTTTGTCTCTTCCCCTCATCATCATCATCATCATCCTACTCTCTCACTATCATAAACCACCCGGTCAGACATTTTCCCCATTTCCTGTGTCACGACTGCTTCATATGTCTCTCCTTCAGTCTTTCACTTTTGCTCTCTCACACATTTATCTGCATTTCCTCACTGTCATTTAAGCTCCCTTTCAAAAGCTCTATTAGGTCATTGATTAGCCATTATTTGATTTTGTCCACCCTCTTCTTCTACTCTACTAAATAGCATTTTGCCCACAGCTTCAATCATATATTCTTTAAATGTCTACTCCATTTTTTTATGAAATTTGACTTCAAAGACTTTTAATATTCTGCTCTAATAGTTGTCTACACTTAATTTTCTGATGGTGCTTTATATTCTGGATCATAATGCAGAAAATGGCCACAGGTGGGCTAAACACACACATACACTGCATTGCTTAATGTTCACACCCTACCTCCACACACACACACACACATATATAAATATATGTAGAAAAGTACAAAACCAGAAGATCTCAGTCTTTGCTAGAAGTCAATACTAAGCAGTTTACAAGGACAACTATTCTCAGCCCCAGTCCAGGCCCTTGTAGTCTTTACTTTAGTTTCATTTACACACACACACAGCCACACACTGATGGACAATGTTTATGTACATCTGGTCATCTTTTATCCTAGAGCTTTTTTTGCAGAAAGGAATCAAGACAGTAAATAGATGTTATCCTTAAAATGGGACATGCTTGGAGAGTTTCAATTTTAAACACAACTCTGAAAAGCAAACAAAAGCTGAAAAGTAGATGGCAGCTTTGAATATCTATGCTCAGCTCTGACAGACATCTTCATCTCTCTGGATATTACCTGAGAATAATTCTTTTGTGATTCTCTCAGGAACATGTTAGAACGCCTACCCTTTGACAAATGAGGCCCAGATTTGAAGTGGATACCAGAAGGGAGACCGTTTAATGAATTCATATGCATTGGCCCAATTAGCCTCTGCACTGAAGTAATTATCAGACACATTAATGTGCTGGAAATCGGGACATCCCATTGCACAGTTCTTCCAGCCCAAAGGATTGTGGGACTTATTTTTAAGACCGGGAAGGTCAAGTGTTTCCAATTTGTTCTCTCTGCACATTAATTAGCTGGAATTTGCTGGCTTAAAGCAAGTAATGCGATGATGGGGGCTTCCAATGGGAATGATGGCACCACCCCATGGCAAGTGAGTAGAATCCAACTTGTCTTGGTTGTTTACTGTCTTGATGTTTGTAAGTTACCTGGTTCAACAAGCTGTAGCCAACATATATGGTGTCAAACCTCATGGTGGGCAAAGACATTGGAGTCACACTGTTGAGACTCAGATAAAAGAAGAGAACAAATCATTGTTTCCAGGCATTATGCTATCGCTCAATCCCTTCAGAACAAGCTGGATGAATTTAGTTCTCTGAGAAATGCTGTGTTCACCCAGAGACACAAGAATTAGAGACATACCACCATAACTACAATATAAAATTATAAAAGGTTTGATCATTCTGCTTGTGCTCTTGTTACAAGTAGAAACGGAAGTGCACGATGGTAATGATAGCACAAGTGCTGGAACTTTCGGGATTTCTCGAACAATTCGACTTGACAGTCATTAAAACAAAATCAAATCAGGATGAGTACACTGAATCTGCAATTGGATTCCCTATCCACACCCATTCCATCTGCTAAATATTTCATCAAAAACCATGGATAAACAATTCTATGAGGCAACATCTGAAGGGGAAGAAGTCTGCTTACATTTTGGCAGACATGGACTGGTACACAAGGGCTTGGTATGGTCGATGTAGGGCTACCGTCGATGCCAAAAACACAAAATCACTACCAAATTGAGTTTTAAAGTCCTGCTCCAGTTATAAGTTGGGCCTATAGGTTATTCCATCTGAGCTAGGGTGCATGGTATTTAAATTGAAAAAACCCCACACAATGGTTTTGGAAAACCCATTTGTCAACTCAGGTAACACCACAGAGGCAAGGACCACCTTCAACAATGCAGGAACACCTGTTCAGGCAGTTAAGTGTTTTAATAATTAAAGAATACAGATTTGCTTATGGTGTGAAAATGTTAACTACATACGAGCCAAAGTCCACCAAAATCTCAATTTCTTTTTCACCTTATGGGGTTTTGTTCATCTTCAGGTATCTGCCTGAATTTCTACCACTACACTATGAAACATATTCCTACTCTCTCTGTGTTGGCCCTGAGATAGACTGGGGACAAGCCAGGGTAGACCCTGCCTCTCGCCTAATGACAGCTGGGATAGGATCCTGCCCCCAGCTACCCTAAACAGGATAAGTAGTAAATGATGATGAATGAATGGCTGCATGCAGTGTGTGTACTTCAAGAAGATAGTCAACACATGTTTGTCAGTGCACTGGAACACACTGCTCCTAATGTATATGATAATGGGTTTTTCATTGAAGAATTTCTTCAATGTTTTCCTTCAAGTGTTTGAACACAATCATATGAATTAGAATAGATTTAAATGAATGTCACTGAAGAAAGTGAGAGAGAAGAAAAGTAACATTAGTGCTTCATACTGTATAATACGTTCTGCATAATGGGTAAGCTAAACTGACAGGTCATTACTATAGAATTGTTCATGTATCAATATCTCTATATTAATGTTCTGTCAAATTATAGCATGTATGTTTTTGTTAAAACAATAATATAATACAAAGACTATTGTTTTCCCATGTGGCCAGAAATCCACTTAATGCAACATGAATTAAATAGTGTAAACAGAAAAAACTGTACTGTACACATATACTGTTTAGTCAGTGCCACCCTGAACAGAGTGAATAGCTGCCCTTTAGCATCTCACATTTTAACTAAAATTGATTGGAGATGAAGCAGGGTAAAGAGGGGCCAAGAGGAGTGACTGTTACTGTGGAAACAATGTTTGGGGACATTATCTTGTGAGTAGATAGCTTTGTTTGTAAACGTCTTTACTCAGTTACACCATTATAGATCCAGTTCCATTTTTCTATTTTGAATATGAAATTCTACCTGGTATTATTCTGAATTATTCCCACTGTAGTATGAGATGTGGGGTGTAATAACTTAAATTCAAACTTGACTTGACCCAATGACAGCCTCTGAGTCAGAATTCTCTGTCGGTATGAAAATGAGCTAGTGAGTGTGTGTTTCCATGCTCACCACTTCTGTATGTGTATGGTTTGATTATTACATCCACAGATGTGTGTGTGTGATTGCAGACACTAAAGTAAAGGTCTGTGTTACTGTAACATGTCGGCTGATACACACCACAGCGGTGTTTGGCAGAGGCTCCTCAGCCCCCTGTCGAGGTTTAGAGGGAGGCTGGGAGAAGTTCATCACTCACACAGGATGGGGGTGATTACTTGGCTACTGTATTCTGGGTTCTAGATCTAAATATAGCAACGCTGGGGAAAGGCTGGGCTGCCAGGAGGATGGTGATGGAGGCATGTGGTCATCATTGATTAAGCAGCAGGGGGAAGACAGCTTTTTAAGATGTATGCAGAAAACTTAGGGCCTTGTGTATTAACTTGGCGGTAAATAGTCAAATAAAGCCCTGAGGTTTATTGAGAACCTACAGTTTGGTTGAAGTCTGAACTTTATTTATACTCCAGGCAAAATTATTTTTTGTACGCAATCTAGAAGAAGAATATCAATTAAACAAAGGCTAAAAACTGTAAAACAAAATGAGGGCGGTGGGTCATCTAAACCTTTTAGTGCTATTACTATGCCGTCATTCCATTCATTATCTGTCACTGCTTATCCTATTTGGGTCGTGGGGGACTGGAGCCTATCCAGACTGTCATCAGGTGAGAGACGGGGCACACCCTGGACAGATCGCC
This sequence comes from Channa argus, assembly GCF_033026475.1. Classification (NCBI taxonomy): domain Eukaryota; kingdom Metazoa; phylum Chordata; class Actinopteri; order Anabantiformes; family Channidae; genus Channa; species Channa argus. The sequence goes on from NC_090197.1 coordinate 22,404,797, forward strand.
AGTCTATCGCAGGCCAGAGAGAGACATACATTCACAGCTACAGGTATTCTTAGATCACATGAATGTTTTTGGATTGTGGGAGAAAACCCTTAGGAAACCCATGCAGGCACTGGGAGACCATGCAAACTCCACACAGGAAGGGCACGGCCAGCTTGGGCGGGCACCCGCAACCTTCAAGCTGTGAGGTGGCAGCACTAACCACTGAAATATCGAAAGGTTTGTTTGGGGAACTGACAGGGGGAAGCAGCTGTAGTAACACAAGTTTGACAAGGTTAAAGATGATTATGATTCAGACAGGATTCAAGATGTTAAACCTTTTACTCACAATGGAATTTCACACGACTGAATGCAAGAACCTAAATCGTGTAAATATTGTGTTATATACGCTCCAAGGTAAAGAGCTGAAATGATTTCAAAGGCTAAACTGACTATAACACATAGTCCACTGCCATCTGTGCGTTTTGAAAAGTGTGTAACAAACACAGTAGTAAGTAGTGTGACATTGTGCTTACTGTGTACAGATACAATTGACACTAACATTTCTTTTCGAAACCCGTTAGAACAGCCCCTTCAAATCAGCCACGATGACCACTGACTGCACAGCCAAATAAGCTCTGGTATGCAGTTGAAAGCACCACTTCTGCCTAGTTGAAGTGCCATTGAGAAAATTGTTCGCAGTGGCAGTGGGATGAGCATGGCTCCCCGGGGGTGGGCTGGGGTGGGGGGGTTGTGTAATCTGTTGCTAGAAGTGCAGTTAGAAGCAGAAGAGGTTGAATGATCCTTGTTGTTGCCAGGTAGGTTTTGACTACATGTCTGGTATGTTCTATGCAACAAATCTGTGTACACTGAGGATGCTGTATTTGGTGGACAATTCTTTTACAACCCCAATTCCCCAAAAGATTAAGAAGATGTGTAAAATGTAAATAAAAACAAAATGCAATGATTATCAAATCTCATCAGCCCATATTTTTTCCACAATAGAACATAAACAACATATCAGATGTTGAAACTGCGAATTTTACCATCTCACTGAAAATATTACAATATACATTTTGAATTTGATGACAGCAACAGATCTCAAACAAGTTGGAAGAAGGTGATGCTTATCATTGTGTGGCATCCCCTCTGCTTTTAACAACTGTCTGTAAACAACTGGGAAGTGAGGAGACCAGTTTCAAAATTATTATGAGAGGAATGTTGTACTGTTCCTGTCTGATGCAGGATTCAAGCTGCTCAACAGTCTTGAGCCTTTTTTGCTGGATATTTTGTTTTATGATTTGCCAAATGTTCAGCACCTGGACTCTCCTCCTCTGAAGCCATGCTGTTGTGATGGATGCAGTATGTGGTTTAAGATTGTCTTGCTAAAATATGCAAGGCCTTCCCTGAAAGAGACGTTGTCTGGATGGGAGCATATGTTGCTCTAAAACCTCTATATTTAGTGGGAGAGCTGTAAGCACAGCTCTCATTAGTGGGAGAGCTGTAAGCACAGCTCTCATTAGTGGGAGAGCTGTAAGCACAGCTCTCACACTATTGAGATCCTTTTCTTTATTATTATTATTATTATTATAGCTCGTTTTTCGGTCGCTATCTAGTCCTAGACGGTTTGTCGTAGAAACTTCGTTCCACTTCCTAAACGTAGGTCCCTTTTAGGACAGGGGTGGTATTACTTTTCTCATTAATAACTTTTATACTTTTTATTATATTTCACTTTTTATGAACTTTTTTTCCCATAGAAAATGAATGGAAGGCACTTAAAATTTCCCTTCAACTTGCCACTTTTCATCTGCCTCTTGTGTCGTCATACTTTGGAGTAGAAACTTCATTTAAAGTTTATACAGGTCTAGTCCCTTTCAACTTTTTCTGGGTGGATCAGCTTCTTTCTATCTTTTATACTTTTTGAATAATCGCAGTTTTAGTTTTAGGCAACTTTTGGAGCTTTTTCAACTTTTCCATTAGTGTGTATTGCGGAATGTTGGAGCAGCTAGAGTGGGTGACATCACACGCACTCTAACTTTTCAGCTTCCACTTTTAGCAACTTTTTTCCCTCTTTTCCTTCTTTCCTTCAGTCAACTTTAATCTTACATAAACAAACTATACATCAGAATGTAGGTATTTTTGTCTTCTTTCAGTAAATGTAACTCTCATAGTGACAGGACTGATGGTTCTTTCTCCAAGTGTCCAGAAGCAGAGAGAGTGCCGCCTGAAACTCCCATTGGAGCCCATTATAACAGAGGTTCTTAAATTCTAATCAAATCACAAACGGGGGGCTGTTTTAAAATCGCCACCACGCCTTCATTTTATGGAGTATCTTCAAATAAAGTACATCAGTGTGTTCATTGAAGCCTTTTGTCACTCACAGTTTTTGAATTGTTTCGATAGGACTAATACTTTTTCATATTTTGAGCATTTTGCGAGGCATAGTCTCAGTACTTTCCCACCCTGCCTTTGCATTTGGCTCACATGACTCAGCAGGCAGGCAGCAGTCATTGTCATGGTAATGGACACAGCTGCATGACGTCATGTAATCAGCCTCAGAGCTGTGTCCACACACTTTACCTGAGTTTTTCTCCCTCAACATACACAGTGGAGACACACACAGACACACACCCTCACAGACAGGAAATACCCTTTCAAAATAAAAGCCTTTCAGAATATTTTATCCACTTTTTAGCATTTAAATGCTAAAATGACTGTGGTGAAGTTTCCCTACACACACCCTCACAGACAGGAAACACACTTTCAAAATAAAAGCCTTTTATCATTCTTATTTTAATTATTTAGCATTTAAATGCTAAAATAAGTTTGTTTTGAAGTCTCCCTACAGTGGACACACAAACTACCACACAGACAGGAAACACACTTTCAAATTAAAAGCTCTTTTCAACTTTTTAACAGTTTTTCAGCATTAAAATGGTTCCTTCATTTCTAAGTAGTTACTTCTAGCTTTTTTCTTTACACTTTAATAGCAACTTTTTTACTTTGCTTCTTTTTTTGTTTCTTTTAACTTTGGGAATATTTACCTTTTCCTTTGTTTATTACTACTTCTTTCCACTTTTGTTAATCAAGTTGTTGCTTTTTCACTTCTTACTTTTTTCTTTACACTTTCAATAGGAACTTTTTACTTTGCTTCTTTTTCTGTTTCTTTACACTTTAAATATCAACTTTTTACTTATTTACTTCCTCCATTGTTACTTTCTACTTTTTTTCTTTTCTGAATTCAACTTTTCCTGGGATTTTGGATTTTTTCCTTTTCTTGTCATCTTCTTCTTTCTCTTTTTGTTTGTATTTATCTCTCTTCAGCGTTTGCGGCTTTGAACGTACAAACGCCTCTGCTCTCAGCAGCTTCTGAGCGGTCGGCCTCTACCGGGCGACTTAACAGCTCTCCCACGTAATTTCCTTGGAAATTGCCTTTTCTAGTCTTTCATTGATAGTGCCTTTCCAGATGTGTAAGCTGCCCACACCACATCTTTGTCCTTCTCTGTCTCCCTCTCTCTGTCCCTTTCTGCAGGTGTCCCCAGCTTTGAAGCTGTGTGTCTTCCAGTGTGCAGCTACTGGTCCTACCATCCTGCCTGATGTTTTGTTGATTTGTTGCTCTTTTCTTTTCTCTCTCCACTTTCCACTCACCCCAGCCGGTCAAGGCAGATGGCCGCCCACCCTGAGCTTGGTTCCGCTCGTGGTTTCTTCCGTTAAAAGGAGTTTTGCCTTTCCACTGTTGCGTAGGGCTTGCTCAAGGTGGGAATTGTTGGTTTTCTCTATACATCTTTAGAGTCTTTACTTTATTTTGTAACGTGCCTTGAGATGAATTTGTAGTGAATTGACACTATATAAATAAAGCTGAATTGAATTGAACTGAAATGGTGGACAGGGGTCAGCATGGGACAAATGTAATGATTAAAACACAGTGCAAAAAATTACCACGACATTTATGCAGGATGCAGTTTCTCAGCAGCAGCTTTGAGTCACTACTACAATTTCTGAAAGGTTTTGGGGAAAAACTATTATTATGGACAAATATTATACAGTTTATGGTAATACTTTACCATTGCAATTATTTTAGTCACATTAGAGAGTTTGGGTGTGTATGTTAACCCATTCACTTGTACTAAATAAAACTTCTGCTACTATTAAATAATAAATGGCTATATATATATTAATTGCAGACAGTGTGGACTGACTACATCATTAAAACAGCTGCCTAAAGCAGTCTGTCTAGCTTTTTATTTCTCCACATGTTGAAGTGTTATGCATGGGGCTATTCAGATGTAATCTAAGAGCATTGTTTATCTCCTCTAGCTTAATGCATACTTCTAACTGTGGCTAAAAACAATCAAAGAATGCTCAGCAGAATGATCCTCTGAAATGTGAAAAATCAGTAAGATTACATTAAATCCTACCTTGTCCCTGCTGGTAAAGAAGTTACAGCACTCACAGGGTCAGTGTCATTTAATGACACTGCCAACTGAATGAGCATGTGGGTATATTTGCATTTAAATGTGAAGGTAGCTAAGGATAGCTTTGCTAAAAGTGAAGTATAATCTATTATGTGTTGGGCTCCAGCATGGAGTACCTGTCTACTGTAACAACTGCTTGTCATGTGAAAGCAGCTCAAGAATGACAATACAATCCAGTCATATTTTCTGGAGGCTTCTCTCTGCATAAACACATTCATTCAGCACATCTTCACACACAATTAATCAACAGGGTAGACAAAATACAAGTACAATAACTATACCTCTAGTAATAGGTACATTTACTCCAGACTCTTAACTTTAAAGGGCGACTTCACCAATTTTCAATTTGCTTTCTTTGGCTTTAGTTTAGGTTGTAAATGTACTGTATTAATGCTTTTAAACTTGCCTCTGACTTACCTATATCAAAATATTTGTCTGCTTCCAGCTGAAAAACTCCTCGAGATGACATCACTTGGAAGAGTTTTTGATCATTAAGAGTTTAGATTACATTATCTGGGGGAAGCTTTGGAAAAGCAGGTTGCAGCAATAATTCCAGATTTCATGCTAAAAGCAACAAATTGGCACTTGCAACTCAAACATTCTTGTGTTCCTGAGAAGCACAGCGCAATGGAACTTTGTATAATGTTTGTACAGTACAGCTGAGCTGTCTTGTATATGGAGGAGTCAAACCTCCCCAACAGCTGTCAGGGAGGAGATAATGCAGCCTATGTTCATCCGTTCTATATCATTCTGTGACAGCCCTGAGCGCATATCCATCAAACATTAAAGGAGTGAAATCCCATTCGATTTCATGTCATCTTTAAGCAGCATGACATGAGACAATGATCATTCAATATGATATGGGGGCATTGAATCTAATTTATTCAAGTTAATTTTAGATGCAGATTCCGGTCCAAGTGTAGAACACAAAAGCAACTCTCATTAGCACTGTAATGTAAAAAACACACACATACACACACACACACACACACACAAAAATTACATCACTTTTAATCAGGCTTGTTGCAACCTCCTCTATTACTTCATTTGTTTAACAAATCACTGATCGCCACCTCTCAGTAATACAACATCTAACCTTCTCTTGTCCTCTCCTCCGTTACCTAAACATCAAGATAGAGCATGATTCTACAGCATGGGCCCTGTGTGCATGCTAGTGAACATAACGGTCTGATCCACTGTGATGTCAGCCACCCAGGTGGTGGTAATAGCAGCATGGCTGGTTAGCCAATGGATGGAATCCAAGCACAGACATCCCTTTCTTGTCACCAGTACTGAAAGCTCATGCCACAAGCGATGCAGGAAGCATTGCCATTCATCAATGTCACAACAGGTGTTAACAAAACAAATGCATGGTGGAAAAGGAGGCATTAGAGGATGGCATTAAACATACTACATTAAAGATACTAATGAACTTTTGATGCTCATTCTCTTGCAAATGCCCCCTTCTCCCTCTCTCTCTATAGGTCTCTATTTATACACTTCATCGTTCACAATAATGTTTAGACAGCAAATAATATTGCTACATGTAATGGACCCCCGTTTGTAATATTGACTGTTGTTGCAGCTGGTGCTTCCTTAATGTGATCACTGTAGATGTATAGTGTAAAAATTGTCCAGACTTTGACCAATGGGCCACACTCAATAAACACCAGGCCTAGGCCATTGGAAAGTGCTATGTTCTGATAAAATCTTGATAGGGGGCAGGAAATGCAAGAAGCTCAGACGTATTTGTTCACAAAAATTCATTTTATGTATGATAACACAAACTCATAGATTAAGGTATGTAGAGATACAATGTGATAAAATTTGCTCAGACAAAACGGGTAAAGTTTTCATACCAACCGTTTTACTCAATCTCTGGCTTGTTTTGCCCCTTGGTGGAGTTCATTTGTGCAGGTCTGAACACAACAATCACACTTGGGTGTGGACCAAAACAACTGCACCGAGAATCTTTTCTGAATGTGGTCTCACTCTGGTCCCAAACAAACTTTGAACCTTTTTGTTTGTGGTGAGTAAGTCATCCGGCCTCCATCCAGCCCAAAACAGCATATTTAAGGTAAACAATTTAGACAGTTTGTCTTCTTTGCAAAGGGGGAAATGGTGTGGTATTTCAAACATGTTTTCCAAAGTTTACTCAATGTTACTATTCAGTTGGCAGATTTGTGATCGCTATACTGACCAGCCAGTTATCAAAGTCATGAGTAAAAGCCAATTGTGAATAAAACATTTAGCTTATAAAAATATTCATGAGTACTGGATGAGATCTTCTTTTTGTTCAAGTTTCCAAACTGCTTCACTGATTCGGACCACAGGAAATAAAAACCTGAAAGTGTAACTCTGTCCCTCTTACTGTTTTGATATTTTATTTTTTCTTTCTCTGTGACTAAGATTGAGCATTATCAGATCCTGTTATAACCCCAATCATTTTATCCTACTCTTTTTCTTTTTCTTTTCCTTTCGGCTGTTCCCAAATTTATGGAGAAATATTTTACTGTCATGTTCTGGTGGTCTGGCCGACGGCTCCATGGTGACAGTATCGGGACGAGAAGCACAATGGGTGGAGATGGCATACGTGGTGCTAGCACAGTAAAATCTCTCCATAAAAACTTATAACTAACTCTGCAACACATAAGTCTTTGTATATGCAGATGTGAATAAATTTAAACCTAAACTCATTTACAAAGAACTAGCAATTTGAAAAGATGCTAAAACACAAGTGATTGGTCCATGCTGCTGGGATCACACGTATGACAGTAATAAAGATGATATTAACAGGACACAATGTTCAGAGCAGCCAACATAAAAGTCAGCCTGAAAGGTAAATCATTATAGTGACTGGCAATTTATTAGTCTAACCCTTTCTCTTACAACTTAGATCTTTCATCTACCAAATATGAAAAACTATTTGCAACACAAAAGGTGAAAACTACAGTGTAAAATAGAGTGTTTGTAATAAGTTGCTGAGTGAAACCACCTCCATAAACTGAGCACAAGCTTACGCCGACAGACCTTTTGCACCTCCACAAACACACATTCTGCCGAGACCCCGCTCACCTCAATAAGGGAGTGTGTTTGTTTGCATGTCTGTGCACACAGAACAGCCGGGCATTTGCTCGATGCATCGTGGTGGGTGAAAGCACTCACTGCCAGGTGGTCCTCAGGCAGAGCAACATACTGTGTGGCAGTGATGAAGCAAGGCTTTGTGTGTGTGTACTTGTGTGTGTACTTGGGTGTAAATGTGTAGGTAAATGAATAATGGTGAATAGTTGGTGGGTGATACTGGTGGTTGTTGCTGTGACAGCTGGCTGCTTCATCTGTTTGGTTGGGACAAAATGCCACACAGTTATACTGGACAGTAGAAACATAACATCACCACAAGTTGAATAATCCATCCTCTGTTCTCTCCATCTCTCCATTTCTTTGTTGTGTTTGATTCTGTTTTTAAATCTACCAATTTCTATTTTTAAGGTCATCTGTCATGTCATCTGTGATCTGTAATCCAGCCGCTTTATTTCTAATATAGTATCAGTGACAGTGCATGCATGTACAGTATGTGTTTGACATGTGTTATACACATTACCTAGCTATAAATGTGTTATACTTCTATTTGCAGGAGATTAACTTAACTGTCAGATTAAAAAAGAAATAATTTTGTCCCTGTCTTATCTCTGTTATTTCTGAGCTAATAATGAGGTTTACACTAGCAAGTGTGCTGATAGTCCCTATCTTTGTTGGCAACAACATAACCAATGAAAAGCCCAAAACCAATAATGAATTAATCATAGTAAGTGTGATCGTGGTGCAAATTATAGGTAAGACGCTTAGTGACACGTGCTCCCCTGAAAAAATATTTGTGAAATTATAGTGTTATGCATGCTGATCAAATATAAAATTTAGTTATTATTGATTTATGAATAATATATGAGGATAGGTCATCACCATTTCATTTTATTAAAGATACTAGCATGGAGGAATCATCCTGGTGAAGCAGCTAGAGACTAGAAGTTGCAAGAAACTAAACCTTGTAAAAACATAGTACAGCAGTAAATACCTCTCACTTCATCTAAATATGAGAAGATTTTTTTTACCACTATTAACCCTTCAAAGAGCCAAGGGACATTTTGTGCCATTTAGTTATTTATTTTCAAACCTTCGTGGCTGTGTTGAATGAATATAGCTCACATTTGCCAGAGGATATTATATGTTTAAAAAGTTTAGACTTGTCATGACAGTTCCTTAAATTAGCTTAAAAAAACCAAATGACAAAAAATGTCCCATTGAAAACCATTGAAAATGCCATTTTTGATCCCACATTTATCTTAGCTTAAATACATTCCTTTAGGTTAAGATTTCATTTTGGACTACGGGCCTTCAATCATTAACGTTTATATTTGTCCACCAGATGGCGCTACGTTTTCCTATTCAAAGCATGCCTTGCTAATGAAATGATACGTGTGTTTCACTACTGATGTTGGATTGATGGTGAGTGTGTGTAGTGTGTGTGTGTGTGTATGTGTCTGTGTGTGTGCGTGTGTGTGTGTGTGTGTGTGTGTGTGTTTCCAAATTCATTAGCAGTTTCTCTTAGCAGGCTACACTTTGTTTTGATTAAAAAAATAGGGTTTTATGCAAACATTATGGCTTTTATAGGGTTAAAAACCTACAAAATAAAATTAATATTTTATATGTATATTTATATATTTCAGGCTGAAGTGGTTTTAATTCACTGAGTTGTTTAAAGTTGAAAAAAATGACAATATGAAATATTTTTACAACAGTTTTAGGGTAGGTGACATTCTTTGTCATTAGGATAAAAAATTTGAATATGCATCAAAATCAATGTTGTTGCCAATCATTGACTTATCTCGGGGCCTAATAATAATAGTTTATGGAATAGTTTTATGGAAATTATTTTAGTTTTTTAATGTTAGTGTACATTTTTTGTCATTAGGATCAAATTTATTTTTAAAGGACTTCTTGAGGGTTAATTATACAGATAGCAAGACCTACTGACTAACCTGAACTATTGAACTATTACTATAATAAAGGTTCTGTGTTAATACAAGTTATTTTATTTAGGTTCATCTTTGTTTCTAGCAAAACCCACTGCAGAATGAGATTGAGTGGAGTTTTTAGATTGTCGTGATTATTATACATCAGATGTACTGACATGCTTTCAATAACTGTATGTTTTCAGTGTCAGAGCCAGTCCTGCTGAGGCATATGTAGCTGAATTGTTTTTATTCTGGCCTATGTTATACTGAAATATAAACAAATGAACTAATGTATGAACTATAACGCCTAAGAATACAGAGATGTAGGGTGATTCCTTTTTTCTTTACTTACCAGTCTCTCTGCCTCAATGGTGCAGAAACAGACTGCAGTGGTAATTTGTCATTAGTTAGTTCAGAATGTTTGAACTGGGCTTACAGGTGCATTAGATCCAGGTTTATGATCATCCAGAACACATATAATTCTGGTAAAGAATATACTTCACCTAGCTTAGCACAAAGACTAAGAAGTGCTAACATAGCATGATCAAAAAGAAAAGAAACCCTTACACAGTAAAAACATATAAACATGACACATTTGGATTTTACACATCACTGGTTCTCAGAATGATAGCGAAACAAATTTGACTGTGTGTGTTTGTTGTGCACATGTCACACCGTGCTGAATGGCTGTATCTTCTTATTGCTTAAACAGGAAATCCATTCTGTCAGTCTCTTCCCTAATTATCAGGCCACACAACACACTAACACACACACACAAACATACACAAATTGCAATAAAGGCTCCTACACATAAAAAATCAGAACCATATACAAACTACTATAAGCCCATGCACACAAACATGCACAGAGAGAGAGAGATTACTGCTGTAATCTGTGCACATTAAAGCCATTAGTGGAGACGTTATCTCTTTGATAATGGTGATTATAGCAGCCATATGAAAAGCTGTGATGAAGCAATTTTGCAAATTTAGAGTGCTTTATATCATCTGAGGGCAGCTGACCCTTTCCTGTACCGTTAGAGCGAAAAACTCCAGATTTAATTGACAAGATGCTGAATAAATAAATGTCTGATCTTTAAAACCTGGAGCACACAGTGAAAAGCAGAGTGACACCACCTTAATTAGCCTGAGTTGCATGCAGACACCACCAGATGGTATATGGGTGTTTTTCACACTCAAAGGAGCCATTGATTGACTCTGTTATCCTGTTTCTGCATGCAATGGCTGTCAAACCTCTAACACAGATGCTTGTCTACACTGCTACAGTTTCTGAGATTCTTTTGTAGCGTAAATCTGAGCTATGAGTGAAATCAATAAGGGAAACCTGTTTCCCTTACCTAAGGGCACAATAGCTTTATCCTACTCAAGTAAATTACTTTTTGGTGTTGCCATAGTAACTGTTGAAATACTCTTAATGCAAAAAAAAGGACTAGAGTTGTGGTTAATTCACATACTTTTTAATGCAGCTTCATAGTAGCCAGAGACACAGTGGAGCTACAGACATTATGCACTAACAGCTGCTTTAAATATAAATAATTGACTTGTCTTGCATGACTTAATTGCTGTCTTTATGGAGCCTGAATGAACACACTGTTATGGGAGGCTGGGGACATTTAATTGGCTTCGAGATGAGGGCTGGTAACTAGACATGTCCAGTGTCATGAATGGTGTAATTATAAAATCTAATCAAACTGAAAAAGAACATTTAAAAATACCTATAATGAAACCAAACTGAAATATATCAATTATGTATCCATAGTCTTTACATTGTGACGATTTCATGAGGATAAAAATTACATTTCACGGCTGTGCAGAACTTTTACAGATATAACTCCTCCATGAGTTATATAAGAAGAGAGACTAAACTGGCATTGTTTGTGGTTTGAGGATTCCTGTCAACAGTTTTGCAGACATCATCTTTAAAAGAGCCGACAGGAGGCTCCCAACAATGCTCCCTTTGTACAACCATGAGAGAAGTGGATACTGGACTCAAAGATGAATGACGGGGGCTAAAAATTGCTCACCTGGCACATATGCCAAAATAGTTTTCTATCTTCTGGGTTTGCCTCCATATTCTGCAGCATGTTGAAAGTTTTTATACGTCTTCTTGAAAGGAAAAAAGAGAGAAGAGATTTGACCATTGTGAAATGATTTCTTGTATTAATGGACAGAAAGAACGTGTGCTATTAAAGACTGACGTGTTAACTGAAAAAATAAAAAGGTGTTTGTAGGGAGGGAATGACTGTACCTGCACTGCACCAGTACTGTATTAAAGATTATTTCATGTTGAGTGAGTCTCCAAGAACATTTTGCTTAGAGGACAAAAGGTTAGAGTCATCCCTGCAAATAACGGAGAACCCCTCTCAGGTGCCATTATCCAGATCATGTTTGTCAGCCAAATTACTTTAGCTGTGGGATGCAAAAAGCCTTCTATTTACTGAACCTGTAGATAGTTTTTTTCACTTTGGTATGAAATAAAATGCTAAATGCAGACCTGTTTGGTGGTGATATACTGGGAACTGGCTTTCCAAAATATGTACTATTATAAGTACTGTTATTGGTCATTGACCTTATCTATATTGAATGTAGAGTAGTTGTTTTCTTAGGACAGTCAGCAGCATTTTCTGTAATTCTTCCATTAGTCATGAATTTGGCTGCTGCTAAAGTGGCACCTGAAGATAACACATCACATTTTGGAAATATGATAAGCCAGAACTAATTTATTCATATTTCATTCATTCTCCAAAATCACTGGAGCAAACAATTTGTTTTGTATCTGCGTTTTCAGTATCGTTCATGTGTGTCACTTCCGATTTAGAAAACAGAAAAAAACGTAATATAATTGAAGAAATTACAGTTTGGACACTGCACACAGCTTGTTGCTTCTTTCTTTGAATGGCTTGTTTTCCTGCTGTTGGTAGGACCTCTGATTCAGATGCACACAGGGTGCACACATTCATTAGGGAACTCTTTTTAAAGCTTACTTTGCATAATTGATACACAGTCTGAATGTAAAGCAATCACTATAAAACAAACACAAATTATACTATGCTCATTCACCTGTGGTTACAATTAATTTCTTCTGTGTATATTAGAGAATAATAAAAGAGAAATAATTTTAAAAAGTAAATCAATATGTATGACATCTCTTTAAAACTTGTCCCTCAGTATTTATAATTTAAAAGTACAATGCTAGGGAAGCTGAGATTTATTAGCTTTCCTTTGTTAGCTTAGCATATCGGCTAGAAGCAGAGGGAACAAGCTAAGCTGGCTCATTCTAAAGCTTTTTACATACAACAAAACACATAAATGATACGAGTTACATTTTTTTGAGGTGAATTAATTGCACTGCACATATTCACATAAAATTTGATGTTAAATACGATTAGGTTTTTAACAATTATGCTCAACAAGGGTTTTTACAGGTGACAAATGGAAGAATTGGTGCATCCTATACAACGGAGAACATGACATGTTGCAGCTCTACAGTGTTTTGTTTTCATTTTCTTTTTTTTCTGTAGGACAGTTTAGGGAGATGTTGGCTCAGTTCAATCGAATAAACTGAGGAGCAATTTCAAGGAGCCAGTTAGCCAAGAACAGTACCTGGGTAAGTTTCCGGGATAAAATTTCTGTCATTTAAGATGTGCATCAATGTGTATTTGAAAACAATGTTAAAATTTGAGTAAAATGATTAAGCAGGTAATCACTCCTGAAGTATGCCCTGCAAGCCCCTGTAAGCAGATTTAGCCCCAGGGATTAGACAATGTTGAATGCTTCTGTGTGATAGCAAGCTGCTTCGCAAGTTAGCATCAAAAAAACAGCACTGTCTTGGTTCTGTCCAAAAGTAACACAATCTATTTGTAGACTGCATAAACACAGGTGGCTATGTGCTGGAACTAGTTTTTGGTAAGGCAATATAAGTTCTTGGAATCTTGTGTTATTGTGAGGTTTTCACATCCCAGAAAAGACCACATGTGTCAATTTCTGATCTTTTGGGAGGCTGCATGGTTCTCCTGCCAGTCTTTGTGCTAAGATGAACTAAAACACTCCCAGCACTAAGTTCATAGTGCTCAAACATTAGAGTTGAATCAATCTCATAAAACTTTCCTGAACTTCTTGCACATATTTCAATGTGTCAAACAATTCAGTTACTAACAATGTTTGTGTCTATTGCATTGTATCATTCATTTTTGTGTATACACTAGTTTTAGATTCACTTTTATTATAAAGATTAAATTTCTTAAATGAGAGTTTGTACATATCATCCAGCCCAGTGTAGACTGTAGAAATGTGTGTCTGGTGCAGTCGGGTGGTTGAGGCTTGCGTATAAGCTCCATCCATCTGATGAAGATCTGTAAAGTAAAACATCTCTGCCAACCATCCGGTCACTATTTGACTATTTCACTGTTCAATCATCCTCCCCCTTTATCTGTGAGGATCTGTCAGTGCTTAGCCACATGCCTCACCACCCTTCTGAGTGAAGTGTTCCCAACTGGATGCACACACTTCGTGTGACACTTCTGGTGGAGAGTCCATGTTGTAGTTTTGGTTTGCCTCAGGTGTGGTGCAGTCAGCCCCATAAATTTGCACGAATGGTTTGTGTCAAAATAAATCTATTATTTTCTTTGTATTTCTTCTTATCCTGTACTCCAAACGCTTTTTCCTAGGTTTAATTTTTCTCAACCTGTTTTCATTTTTCTCAGCCTTTCATTGCTATATTTTTGGCTCATCCAGCCCTTTTTTCTTATTTTTTTGTCTTAGTTTTCTAGTGTTGTACCTTTTTTTTCATGCATACTGATACAGGCATTGACTTTCCCTCCAATTTTTTCTTAAGCCCCCCCTTTAATATTCAGGGTAAGGTAGCCATGGAAACAGTCGAAAGGGGTTGGTGACAAAATAGATTTAAAACCTAGTCCATGGATTACTTACCTACCTGATACACACCCCCCCTACACACACACACACTAGAAGTCTTCTCTTATCTCTCTCAAGAGATAGTCTTAATCTGTTGCTATGGATACTAATATGGGGGGATGAATCCTTCTACAAGAAACTTTGCAGACCTTTAAAGAACAAAGCAGACACAGAGAGAGACAGTTTATGGAAGATGTTCTGTCGCTTTCCATTCACTTTCACAGATGTGTCCCCACTGTTCAACAAATGGCATTTACCAATCATTTGGTAGCAGCAGCTGTGGGCCTATCAAAGGCAGCTCCACCCTGACACCACTGAACATATAAAAAGACCAATGCACATTTCCATACACAGGTTACTTCCATATAATTGGCGAAGATCTTGTTTGCCACACAGTAAACACTTAAAAATGAGAGATAGCATGATGACAGTGTTGGACAGTGGTTTATGAGGGTGTATTAGATTTGGTTTTGCAGGATTATCCTATTAAACCAGGTGTTCCCTCAGTTTAAGGGCGATGATGTAATGGCTGGAACAAGTCTGTAGGTAAGACACAGCTTGTTCTGAAAACAAGTCACCTACTAAACCTTATTTTTGGGAAGTTTGGAGCTTTTATGTGGCTTCATGAAAAATGTCACTATAAAAAAAACCCATTCCACTGTGGGTGTAGTCTTAAATTTACATCATTTGTGTTATTTATTGCGTAAGTCTGTAATAGAAATTGTTTTCAGTTTGATGATAATAACTTCTAAGACAATTCAGTTCATTATTTAGTTCACTCTATTGTTAAATTAGCAGTTTGATTAATGAAGATTATATTATGTGATTAAATAATTCTAGAAAAATGAAGTTTGGTCGCCAAGTAAGCGGCCTCTTTGTTTCTCTCTTTGCATATACCTGTCTGCATCTGTATTATCACTATCGTATAAAACTAAAATAACACCCCTAAAAATGTAAAACATTATTTTCCTTTGTGTCATAGGAAAAGCTAACATACTTAAATGTATAAAGCTGTCTGTGGCCCACTCTCGAATTCATACATGCACTGTCTGCTGAAGATGACAATCTTTAAAAGCAGCTCATGAATGTGTAGCATGCCTTTTTTTAAAAAAAGGCTTATTAATTTGCTAAAACAACTCAGATCAATAGGCAGAATTTGTTAGGGGCTATTTTAGCTGTGGATGAGTACACAGTGTGTAGTCTCTCGTTGCAGAATGCTGTGTTTGACATTGAGAAGAAATTGGGGGGGGGGGCATATCAAATTGTGCATCACTGCAATACAAAAATTTATAGCAAATTGATTCTATTGATTAAAAGTGGTTTAAAAATTGATCCCTCCACAAAACCTGAACAGATGAACGTACAATGGTACAGACACACACACACACACACACACACACACACACACACACACACACACACACACACACACTGTTATATTTTTACTCATTACATCCTCACTCCACAAAACCTCATATACTGTACACATATAGTATATTCCTGTTACTACCATATGTTCCTCATGCAGGCTGCATCCTTGCAGAATCTCTGAAATGCAGTCTGTACTAAATTTATAAATGCTTATTATTGAGGCAAAGACACACTCACACACACACACAGATTTTGAAGCAGCACAATATTGATTTCACCAAGGATGCTGCACCTTAAAAACCTGATAGAGTTCAGCAGAATGGCTTAGAACATCCACAAGCAAAGTTATTAACTCCACTTCTTTTTTAATTTGTATAGAGTGACACTTCACAGGGAGAAACCCAATCAGAGAAGTGTTTCCAGCTCCGTTCCTAATTAAAAACTTTTAGAAGAGAGTACATATAAAGAGCTTTAAAAAAACTACAAAGTGGTTAAGTGTCTGGCAGACAACAAGTGTGTTAGAACAGATTGAAAACATTTTGTGGACTGGTCTCCCACTGAAGAGTCCCTCTGAGTATAGCCAGTATCTGTGCCAAGACAGAGTGACTCACCCATCTTTTCCCTCCATGGGTGCCACTCACTGCTTTGTAACGGAGCAGAAGGAAAATAACACACTTCATATTTGTGTCATTGGGGCAAGCACTTCTTTACTTTCCATCTGTCTCACTCTTTTTATTCTGATTTTTATTTTATTTTTTTTGTTTTTAATAATGTTTCTGTCATTGTTGGGTTGTCAACTGCCAACCCCTTACTCTGGCTTTCTTTTGCAGGTCGGTTTAGCAGTAAGACAGCATATATTAAGCCTTATAGGTTGTTACATAACATATCATATTCAGCTATCATTTGCAGTCAGTAAAAATGATCCCTCATTTTTTAATAACTCCTTTTTTCACCCTATTTGATTCCTTTTCTTTGCATTTGCACAATTGATTTCCCATCATAGCAATGTTTGATTCACCTCCTGATCTCTGCACTACTGGTTTCTAAAGAAAAGACCCATTTGCGATGACTGAAATGAAATGCAAATGAATACTAACAAATTCCTCTTATACTTCATTAGAGCCCCTTCCACCGGCATTTATCTGCTAACTGGGCTATCTTTAAGATGCAGGATGGAGGGTTGTTATGGTCATTCCTGTCCCCAGGCACCATTTCAGTCTGGCATAGTGAAACACAGAGCCATGTTCTTTCACTCTTCTCCATTTAGCTGATGGTTATTGTCTACTTATGAATACATCAGGCAATCTGCATGTGTGTCATTAAAAACTGTGCATAGGCTTTGCAGACTTGGCCAGCTGGCTATATCTTATCTTATATTATCTGCCCCTACTGACTACTGTATGGCGCAGAAACATTAGCTCACTGCTGATTTGGAGCTTATGAAATCCAAACAGATGTCAATCCGTCAGTGTTTACCAGCAGGGCCTGTCCCTGTGGTGTTGTTAGCAGTATGGCGCCAGGTAGACTAGCACTGCATGTTGGCACTTTCTGGCTTTTATCAACCAGGCTCTGCTAGGAAAATCTAATTCAGCTTAGAATCATTGGAGATATTAGCACATTTATCACAAATATGTGATGACCTGAACTAATTTGTGGGTAGTAATATGATCCTCCTGATTGAGGGGAGTAAAAAATATTAGTAAATCAGGCAAGGATCAGGAGAGTCATGGCGAAAGAGCTACATAGAAATTAGGAAGACATAGGAGAAGAAAATAATAAGGAAATAACTCAGCATCATTAAAGATAACTTTAATGTGCATGGGGTTCTTAAATTGCTGTCCAGGGATCATTTCCTCACATTTTTTATTGAGAATAAAAACAACATGAGCTAAATGAAGACCAATTTCTTCTGCAGGTCATTTATCATTCCAGTGCTGCCACTCCATGGTGGCCCAAAGGAGTGCACGTTGCTGACTCTCTGCAGGAGTTAACAGTATGGGTTCATGTCATCAAAGATATGTTGATTTATAAATGAATTTAACAAGCACTAAAATAAAATCTTGATTTATTGTTCAGGTACATTTTTTTTATTTTAAAGCCATTATTTTCAAAAGGGTTAAAGTCATCACAAACATTGCTTCATCTGCATTAATCTGTTCCTGAATGTCGCCTTAAAGTCCAGACTGCCCTGACTGATGAGCTCATTCTGCTCAAACTTTATTCTCCGGTAACTCAGCTGTCATTTTAGGCTAAATGACCGCCAAAAGATACATCCGTTTAATTATGTGTTTTGGCTGGGAAATTAAACCCACGGATTGCTTGTCACTTTCCTGAGCGCCTTAGGCCCCAGAAGGATGATGAGGTGTAATGAAGCATCTCTAAGTATACACTAGGTGGAAGATTTCTGAGGACTTGCCAGCGGTGACAGAGTGATGTGTAGTGGACTGACATTTTCAAAAGGCCACTGCTGCCAGGTTGACAGTGAAAGACAAATCTGTGCTGTTTATTCAAACATAAGTTATACTGTGACTGAAGAAGGTATTGATTACCAGATGTACTTAAATTGCTTCATTTCATAGAATCAATCACCACTTTGGCAGAATGTGACCTGTAGCCTTGATGTGCGGGAGAAGGCAGAAAAATCCATTCATGAACAACTTTGAAGAAGTGCAACACCTGTCACATGGGCTGTAATGACTTTATCTTTATCATTTTAACCTGTGTTTCATCAGCCTCAAGTGCCTAGGTTCATCAGCATGACGACATCAGAATTCAGCTGAATCAGTATCAAAAGTGTTGCACTTATGATTTGTTACTGGTTTGACCAATTTATGTTGGTGCATGAACTGTCACAGACGTCTGACTCTAAGTGCATTGCGCTGCCGGCATTAGAGACCCACTGAAACTTAAAACTGCCTTATGTTTGGATCAACTGAATAATAAAATAGTAATCAGACATTCAGTAGTATAAGATACAGTAGTTTACATTTAACATGTATGTAATGAAGAAAGAATGGTGGCAATAAATCAATCAACACATTTTTTTTTTACAATTTTTGCATTTAAAGTAATATAATTAAGCCACATATCACCTTCTGTTTTTGTCAGGATAATAAATGAATTAGCATTCTTCAGTACAATGAAATACTGTCTATTTAACACTTGTATGTATCACGAGAGCTGGGTACTGGATCAAAACATGATTCCTATTCACTATGAAAGCTGCTCTATGTCTAATTATTCACAAAAAATGTTCATTCTTCCAAATTCCTTGATGATCCTCACCTTTCACATTATTGCGCCTATGTGACATGGGCAGTAGTGATCTCTGCTCGTGTCGCTCTGCTCTACGCACACAATAATTTTTTTGACTTTCCAAATGATACTGGATCCAATTAGTCAGTAATAAAATTAAAAAGTTAATTCATGGAGTTTGTGATACTCAGAAAAATGTATTCACTGTTTTATAGCCACTCTTTTTACAGAGAAAAATCCTTTTTGGGCCGGTGTGCAACATAGAAGAACCACCACTGGCCACTACACCAACATTTGCATCCAACAGCTGCTGATGTTCAAAGTGATGAAGGGACCACCCTGCCATTCTGCAAAAACAGGGTCATCATTGAAACTAAGGCACCAGATAAAAAGGATGGCTTTCTACTGTATATATTTTTTCCAATAATAGTAAAATAGTAAAAATAATGTTGCTATCTTCTGAAACATACAACACAGTTTTTATATAGCTTCAAACAATCAGTTTTACATTCTTATGAAGTCAAACTTTAAAGTTATTGACACATAAATAATCACTAAAACCTTTAGTATCTCTACATTGTGCTTAGGGCTCATTTATTAGCAAAATCCCGTGCAGTCTCTGTACTTTTCTTAAACAGGAGTCAGTGAAGCCATTCATTCGATTCAGTGAGGATGTGTCTTCTTTATGAAGACAAGTGTTAGTTAGTCAGGTCACCGTGACAGTCAAGCACCATTGAAGTCCCTGCATAAAGAAAGATTTGACAAAACACTCAAGCTTTGAGTAGACTGAGTTGACATGTAAAGCTGAAGGAAACTTGACTTCTACCCAGGCCTGTATCTGACTGCTAGCATGATAAAGTGATGAACACATAACAAACGCATTGCTACAGTATGGAAATGATGCATTTCCACACAGTCATACAATACACCAATAGTTCATCTTCCCATGCTCTCTGAAAGCCTTCAACTTCTCTTTGCTATTCAGTTTCATCCCTTTCTTCTTCCATTGTTCTGTTTCTTGCTGGATGATTTTGCTTTTGGCATCTGAAGTCCAACTGTTTACTTTCCCACACTGGGGTTCTTTTTTGTGTTATGATGTTGAGCAACGCCATAGGGCACATGGGCAGCAACGGTGCCCATCTCTGCTGCTCCTTCCACATGGAACATCTGATCGTCGAAGTAGATGTGAGGCCTGATCTTCTCTAGTATTGGGCCCTTGGGTGCTCCTGCCAGGAACAAAGCCTCGTCAATCTCTAAGCCCCAGGCCCTAAGAGTTTTCAGTGCCCGGATACCGGAGCTGGCTGCACTACGTGCTGTGACCAAGTAGGTCCGGATAGGACAGTTCAGGCGCTGGCCTTTGGCATAAAACTTTTTCTGGAGCTTCCCCAGTGCCTCTAGGAAACCCTTTAGGGGACCCTGCCAGTGAAGAACAGGAGACATTATGATAAAGCAGAGCTGGAGAGACTGCGTATTCTCTTGTGTTTCAATGTTTTGTTTGTGTATTTAAATGCTTTGCATCATTAGTTTTTAATGCCCTGTCAAGCCACATCTTTGTGTGGATACAGTACAAGCAAACTTTTATTGAATTAGAGCCATTCTATTGTAATGTATCACAGTGTGAAGCCTGCAAAGCTAACAGCTAATTTTATAAATTGCTGGCTGTCTAACAGAAGAATGCACCAACTGACTGCCAATGCATTTTGAAACCATTTACCATATCAGTTTGCATAATTTATTCATGAATAATGAGTTAATGAGATTGATTTTTATCAAGAACATTTGCATAGTTATTTACAGACAATTAAGGCTGCATAGAAATGGCAGTGTGTTGTTACAAAAGAGAGTGGGCTTTAAAGATCACTTGCATTGTGTTGCCAGTTTTTTTTTTCTAGTATAAATTAAAAAATCAGCTCTCATTCTGTCTGTGATTTGTTTTCCCAAAGTAATTTTAGACCATCTGGGAAAAATGCTGAGAAAAATGTGCAGTGACTTCCACTGAAACCAACATACATGATCCAGTAGCGTGTCCTCATTGTCCCTCTCATGTTCAAAGAACTTGTCCAGCCCGTGGGCCTTGAAGATTCGCTCTGACTCATCAGAGAACAGGACAGCATCACCGTCAAAGGCCACCCTTAGCTGGGACTCTGATACCGCCGTCATCTTCTCCGGCATGAACATAGTGGCTGCTGCGATGCCTGAAACCAAACAGACAGATGTCAGTAGGAGGATGTTTAATAATACATTGGTGGAAGGCAGTTAAATAGAAGTGGTGACTTCTCTATAATCTACACTCTGTTTACTCTACTTTATTACTTTTAATTTGACTGCACATCACTGCACACCACCTCACTTCCCTTTAACAACTCTCCAGTATACTTTGATACATGTCACTTTCCTTCACAAAGAACCCAAAGTGTCCAGTAGAGGGCGCACTTTAACCCACTTCATGCCTGCTGACCTATCAGTAAACTAAAATTATTTAGTTTACTATTATTGATTTTTACAATTTTCCAATTGTAAAAATCAATAAAAATGAAAGAGGACACTAGTGAGCAAAGCCATACTGATTACACTGTATTTTAAACCCAGACATCCAAGAAACCGTGTTCAACCTGAATAATTTTACACCTGATCAGATTTTGGATCTGTCACTGCATTTCATCACTTCATTTCCTGCTAGGATTAGAGTCATAACCAATAAACCAATCAGAACATTTTTTAATAGTGTAACCAGTGCTGGTAAACTCCTGTTATTCCTGTCATGACCTTTAGCCTTCAGAAGTATTGGCAAATCTCTTTCCAACAAATTAGGACCTTCTGGGCAAGGATAGATGATTGACTGCCTGACTAAGCAATCATGTTGTGTAAGCTTGTACTATAAGACACATAGAGAATGACCCTGGAGTCACCTTGAGACCTGCAACAGTTAATGGCCATGCTGAGATCAATCAGCAGTCTGGTTCATTTTCCTTCAGATTGCAACACACGGAAATTGTTCAACACTAGGTACTGCAGGTTGTTTTCAGATCCAAATGTTTTAAATTAGTTTGCAATATGTTTTATCCTTGTGGCTCTGCAGGATTTTTCCCTTCGTTTAGGTTTTAACCTTGCACTTTCTTTGTGACAGCAATAATGTGACACACTGAACTAATGTAAACCTCAAGTTGTCGCCTCAAGTCTCACACATTTCGCATCAATTTATTTGGTTTTCAGGTCCTTGTTAGCAAAGCCTGTTAACATTTAGTATTTCGTTGGCAGAGAACAAGCTGTGTTTTTGTATATTGAATCATTTTCAGAGCTACAGCCAGAGCAAATGGGTTGTTATTGCCTGTCTAGTATTTCCTTTAGTGTGTTTTTGTATGCTGTGACAAATAAGAATCCATCAAGCAAATACAAAGAGAGGAAATAATTAACATGCTGATTTATGGTAATATCACTGCAGCATAGGAGAGGATGTCAGTCACTGCTACTTATTATGTAAACAGGAAGAACTACTCATAATGTATACTCCCAGTGGTGGAATTAAACAGTCTAATGTGTTAGAGGATTTTAATGATAATTTAGTTTTACTGCCTTTAGTGGAAATAATATATACCTGACACACTACTGTCATTGTTGTGATCAGACTTTGGAGGATATTCTAGATTCTAAACAGCTTTATCAAACCTGGGATAAAGCTTCTTTTGAGGTTGCTGAAACCAGAGGCACATTTCACTAGATCATTAAAGTGATTCCCCCAGTGTTGCTTTTAACACATTTGACTGATTGTAGGAGAGGTCATGTCTGTAACCTGTGCAAGATGGCTTATAAAATGTATGTGTAAATTGTGAGAAACATTTTTGACTGTGTGTAACTATGTGGGTATCATCTTAAGGTTATAATGTGCATACATCACATCTAGATATGGCAAAAGACTGTCTGAACTGCCACAGGTGTCAGACACCTGCAAGTATCCATACGTGACAAACTACTAGAAGTGCAATTTTGGCTTTTACTGCAATGTACTAATTGAAAACTCTAGAATAAACATAGCTGTGGTGCCGATTACAAGAGAAAACAGCAATTTAGTGGCATGATAAAATCTGTAGTGGGTACATATACACTGGTACACACATTGGCTATAAAAAATGTTTTTGGAAGACAGCCTGCTCTAGGCAGAGTCATGCATGTGTCATGGTCTTTTCACTGATGGTTGTATCTGTACATTAAGAGATATTTTGTAACTTGGAAATTTGCATGTACTCATTCAATGACTTCTGCTTTTTAATCAATTTTTCAATGTAGCTTGGAGTGTTGTTTTGTCGTGATGGTGTAGATTTTAGTAACATAACCTTCCAGATAAAGTATTTATACAAAAGAGGTGATGTTCATTTTTCCTATTGTGTGATTTCTGAAACTAGATGACTACAACAGTGATGATTTATTTAAGTTAATTTAAAGGGGATGAATACTTACTTACCCACTTTTTTGCAGTTGCATGTTTTTGATTAATTTGGAAAACGTTGATTAGAGGTCTTTTTTCACTTTGTAATGAAACAAATTTTGAATACTGTTGTTTTGTCAATAAAACCTAAATTAAAAAGAATATGATTCAATGTTGTAAAAAATAAATAACCTAAACATTTCCAAGAGGGTGGGTGGCACTGTTATATTTGTATATCAATACTTTAGAGCTAAATACAAAACTGAAATCACACAAACATCACACAACAAAAAGAAAAAAGAACCTACACTGCTATCATATGATTCCTTGTAAAGAGCAACAAAATGTTGTGTATGCATGTCCTCACCTTCAGCTAGAGCTTCCCTGACTTTGACAGCATCAGCAGACAGATACAGATTGGTTTGCCAGGCCTTCAGGTAGCCAATAGGACTGCTTCCCCCAGTCATGCAAAACCTCTCAATGAACAAGTCTGGGAACAAGTAGGAAAAAAGTTTTCAGTTTCAGTTTTTAGTTTCAGTACATTGCTCAGTGGTAAATGCCAGCACACAGTGTTTTAGCAGCATTGCAGATCTATTACAGCATTGGTACAAGTCGTATCACGTGTTTATTTTTATTTTTACACACTATAAGATGTGGCCAATGTCAGGTGATCTTACAAATTATTAAAATGTGTTATTACTTCAGTTCATATAGAAGTCATAGGAGGTGAACTGGTGGGGTGAAGATAATAATAACATAATAATGAATACTTTAAATGTTTGGAGGGTCCAAAGAGGGGTTAACTAGAAGTAGGAGGAAAGGAAGGGACTGGTGACGGGAAGGAAAAGATATTAAGACTGGTGGGAACAGTTTTCAATTTTGGCAGAGGGAGCCTCTAAACTCGCTGCTGTAGCCTGATCCAGAGAGCAGCAGAGAGACGCTATGTAGTGAGCAAGAGGAGACTGATATTAGGTAATTAGATCTATGATGACAGTGCTGCAGATCATATCAGAACACAAATGTGATAGAATGGGTTCAGGGTTATATTGGAATCAGATCCAAGTTAGATGGAAAAACAAAAAGGTGATTGTGGGTCAGAGATTTCTGGGTTGATTATTAAATGACGCTATAAGAAAAGGAACTTGTTTTGACTTCACTCACATTAAAGGGGCACTCCAACAATTTAGTGCTGTACTGCTAAAAACTTGGACTACGTTTGAGACACTTAGTTTAAAAAGCAAAATTTAAAGCAGGAATCCTAATTTTTAGCATAGATCCTACATTTGCACTGATAGCATCTGTTTATTAGACCTATACCCTTATACAAACCAAGAAAATGAGATGCTTTGCTCATTTATATTTGCTCATTTTTAATTTGATGCCACATTTGGTGACACATCTCTTAAAAGTTAGGACAGTGGAAACAAAATACTGTAAAGTTGTTGCTGCTGCTTACTCTGGGACTGAGCTCTTTTAAAATAGACTGAGGTGAAGTGGAAAACTGTCCTGTGGTCTGGCAATGATTGCTGATGAAATCATGTATGCCACATTAATTTGGTGTATTATGACGCGGCAGCATTTTGTCAAAAGAAGAGGTGATGCAATACAGGTGTAAAGCTCCTGTCCCAACTTCTTTTTTATATTTGCTGGCATCAATTTTAAAAAATGTAACAGATTTAGAAATGGTTGCATTTTCTTTTTATTTACAATTTGCAAAACCTTTCTGGAAATGGGTCCAGCACTTGTCCAAGACCAAGCCATGGTAACCCTGATGACATCACTAGGACATCAGCAGGGTCTTTTAGACATGACAAAGTTCAGTCAATAAAAAATTATACAGCGGATTTCAGGCTGAAAAATATTGAGCATGACTAGTAATCTTTATACGAAATAAATGTGTCAGTTGGATGTCACTGTATGTGCGTCTTTTCATAATTATGTGGTGATTTGATGCAACTGTCTGCATGGCAGTGCAGAAATTAATTATCCGAAATAATCTGTGACTCCTGACCAGAGGTCGGTTTTATCAAGACCAGCTTTTGAAGGAGATGAAGGCAAAGAGATTTAACCATTTTCTTCTTGTTTGGGTGTTTGTGCCGAGGTATCTGTATAAACGCCCTGAAAATGCTAATGTGAACAACAATAGGATATGCTTTGTTTGTACAAACAAACACTGCCTCCTCTAATGGAATTCTGGAGTCAAGCATGAATTATGGTGGAAAATTGTTTCTGAGACATGGTGATGTATCAAACACGTTTATATTTTGTTTGACATTTTTTGTTAGTTTCCACACAGTAGTGATTGCATTTGGTGTATTGTATAGCAGCCATTTAATTACACAAAAGAAAACTTGTTAGGATGACAACAACAGAAGCAACACTTTCATTAACCATGAATCATCTGCCGGAAGGCTTTGGCCATAGAACAATAAGTATTCATCACCAAATAACAAGGCAAACTCTGACTGAAGCAAACTGATTGTATCTAACTTTACTGCAAAAGGGCAAAAGTTTTTAAATGTTTTAAGCAACTAAGACAGATGGAAGCCAACACAGAAACAGGATGAGTCAGAAACATGCCGGAGGCAGATGGAGACAAGAAACAAAGAGGCAGTGTTGCTTTAAGCCCCCTGAGTGATCTCTCCATCACTCAAAGACGGACCTCCACAGTTTTCCTAAATGGTTTATTTAGCTTTGTAGTAAGGCCCTAGTGGGTTTGACCCCCACACTGCTCTGCACCCTAACTTATCATTTCAAACCTCCCAAGCTTCCTCTGCCTCTAAGATGGGCGCTGGAGCGTGGGATTTACTTGAGGGAAAATGTGCTGGCCATTGATGTCCTTGTGTCTTTTTTCTTCCACATAATGTTTTTATATGATCTACAGTATTATCATAATAGATTAGATCTAAAACAAATATAAGAAGAAGAAGAAAAGTTCAGTCGCTTCAAAGAATGAACAGATTCTTAGTGCAGTTTGATGTTTTGCTCTCACAGCAGCTCAGGGTGAAATTATATATAGTAATCATGTTATGCATGTTGATTAGGGGCTGGCTCCAGTTCGGATTTTTAGGAAGCACATTAGCGGACCAGCTAGTCATTTTTGCCCTTAGGTACTATGTGTACAGCATATGTGTAGGCCGGTGCCTATAGACCCTCAGCCATCTAAAAGCAAGGATAGAGACTTTATATTGTGTTATAAATAACAAGTAAGCAGATAGTGACAGACAACGAATTAAATGTTTCTCTGAGGTGAAAAGCAAAAGAAGCGGGCAAATGTTTCTGTCGCCCATGATGGTCCATTGCTGGCCAGCACAGCAAGAGCTGATGATGAACAAACTCTTATCTGTGTGATATCAGAGATGCCATTTTTTCCTTTAGTTCTGTACGTTAGGTCAGAAGGCAGGGGACTATGTGCATGCATTTAGCCCCTCATGCAGGGAGCCACCAGAGAGATCTAACATGAAAGCATCTGGAAGGCCATGTGTTGCTTTGTTGGCTACACTCAGATCTTGTTTTTGTTTCAGGCCTGTTGGATTATTCCTAAATCCCAGAGGACATCATATGGCGTTCATCCCAGCCTGGAGCTCTGAGGATCTAAAAACATTTGAAAAGCTGAACAGGAAGTGGTCTGTGAGTAAGATGTCATCACAGGGTCTGAGACTGTCCCTGGGAAGGAGCCTATCAGTCAGCTGTTCATACACATTGTTGTTTGTCTATCAGCTGAGGTTTTGTCAGCGTCGGTATCCCAAGCAACTAGGATTATCTCATTATAACGTCCACATCCTGACATGTTCAAGGTGCTGAGTTTTGCCTAATGTCTTATACAATTTCTGTGTCTCTGTAAAGACACTGGACGTCATCCAAGTTTAATTCTTTCCCTGACTTTACTATCAGACGATTGTTCATACCAGTGTCCCAAGTCTACATGAATTTGCATTTGGAAGCAATATTCAACCAATTCCTTTACAAATTCTGTGTTTTCTTGCAATTTAAAACATCATAAAAGCATCATCATGTAATTGCATCACAATTTTTAAAAAATTTTAATGTGAAATTGGGCATTGTAGGCAGCAATAATCACATAAATGTCTGTGAAATCCTGGAGGGATTGATATTAATTGAGTTTAGTTCAATTGTACATAAAAAGAGCACCAATAAAAAGAAAACAGAAAACCCATGACAGGTGCAATTACTGGCTTACTACCAACCAGTCAAGTCACAGTTTACATGTATGTCACTTAGTTTATTCTCGAAGTGCTTGTGCCATTTCTGTAATGAAATTGCTTTAAGGTGTTTTTTCCAGAGAAATCAAACAGAATGGATTGAAAGAGAAGCTACACCAAAATCTAATCAGTTAATCCATGAGTCCATATAATTCCCATTCATGAGAAGATAAAAGATAATGTGGTAAGAACACTCTAGTCTACTTAAGATGTATATCTTATAAATAATTTAGACAGAATATTGAGTCTACTAAAAATGGGAGAAGGCTGTTTGGGGTTTGAGAAAGTGACTATTGTATTAGGACTAGATGGGTATGTGTGCCAATGTGATATTAAATACATAATAATAAACCAAATAGTAGTAAATCATAGAAAATAATTTTAGCATTTGTGACCATTCTTCCTTACAGAACTGCTTCAGCTCAGCCATATTTTTAGTACATCTGGTGTGAAAGGCTCTCATGAGCTGAATACAGCATCTGTATTGGGTTTGGGTCTGGGTCTGACTGGGCCACTCCAAAAGGTGGATTTTGTGTCTCAGAAGACATTCTATATTCTATATATTAGATTTACTTTGATGTTTAGGATAATTGTCCTGCTACATCAACCAGTTTCTTTTGAGCTTTTCCTTGTAAATTGCCACCCTGATAATATCCTGTAGGATACCTCAATAAAATTGGGAATTAGTTTTCCCTTCCACAATAGCAAGTGGTGCAGGTGCAGAGGCAGTAAAGCAGCCACAAAAAAGGCTCCATCCACTGTGCTTCACTGTTGGAATATTGTTTTAATGTTGGTATGTAGTTCTCTTTTTATTTCATACATTGTGCTGTGTGTTCGTACTAAACAATTCTACCCTTGTTTCATCTGTGCACAAAACATTTTCCCATTAGTGTTTACTCATTTATAGAGATCATAAAGAAAATCCAATCCAGTAATTAAAGTCAAGCTTTTAGCTGATACTCTACAGTCCTATTTACCTGTTTTAGCATTCTTAGGTGAACCTTAGGAAAAATCTTGGCTTTTCACCTACTCTTATTGAGAGTAGTCACTACCAAGGTGTCTTTTTTATAGACAATATGTATAACTGTAGATTGATGGATATCTAAACTCTTTAAGATTACTCTGCAACCCTTTCCAACTACATGCGCATCAACAAGTCAAGATTGTAGGTCTTCAGAGATGTCTTTTTGTGAGGCATGGTTCAGATCAGCTGATGATGTTGTGAATAGCAGACTAACCCTGTTTAAGTGTATTTATAACTTAAGGTAGTAAACCACACCTCCACATTCTCATCTCATTGACTGGACTCTAGGTTTGCTAACACCTCACTCCAGTTGACCTTTATATCAGAAACTTTGTGTTGCCATTACTTTTTCCACCATATTTTTTGATGGGACACAAAAGATCAGCACTGATTGTGTTCTGGCAGGTTAGAAATATTGTGTTTGGTAATATTTGTGACTGTGATGAAAATCAGATCACATTTCATGAGCAATTTATGCCAAAAATCATGAAGTTCCTGTCTCTTTTCTAACTTAATCATAATTGTTACTTTTGTTAGTGTTTCATTGTTTTCCTGCATATATTATTTTGTTCGCAAAAATGTATCCAGCATTTATTCCATGTTTTAATTTTTTATTAACAAATCAGACATTCAAGAACAGAAAGTACGCCTAGGGTAAATTTAAATGTAAAATGTTATTAGGCTACTGTGCAACAGAATGTGCCACAAGTGTTATTAAGAAGGTGCCAGTTGTAAAACAAATTGGCATGAGGTTATGTTCAGTTTATTCTAAGGTGAGTCAGATAATGATGTGTCACACTAAACAGTTAGTGTTTCTGATATTTTATTAACCTATCGTTATGCTGTGACTCCCTGACAGGAAGCTATTTAAAGCCACTGTTGCTGTTAAAATTCTCATGCAGCATCATTAACGTCGGCTTGATACTTTATAATATGATCCTTGTGAAACGTACTGTGATGGTTGATGGTGTTGATGAGCCGGATTCCTACGTGTGCGTGGTTGTACGTCACCAACACAATGTCAAACAGTTCTTCGCTTTGTGGGTACAGCTCCCGTAGACGAACGTTGACTGTTTCCAGAGCCTGACAGGATACAGGAGTGAGGAGTCAGGTAAGAAGCTCCAGACAGCACAAAAGCAGAATGTGTTTGTACTGGTTGTGTGCATGTGTATGTTTGTGTGAATTTGACCTTAACAAAGGGGAAGGCAGGTCCAGGGGCAAAGGGTTCATTCTCATGTTCAATTTGAAACCTCAGATACTCCTCCACTCCTTCCTGCTCATACACCTTCTGCTCACGCTCAGTCCGAAACAAGACTCGAGAAGAAACGGCAACAGTCACTGCATTCTCTGGCTTAGGCTGGAGAACACAAGAGAGACAAGTAAAATTGGTTTGATGAAGATGACACTGCATGCAGAACCATGTGATACATTTTCTGATCATTATGTTGATTATGTGCTATAATACAATTCAAGTATCTTGGAGGAGCAACGTACAGTGCATCACGAGTGGGGATGTTCCATTGGTAGAATGGTGTCATCTCTAATCATGAGAAAAGCAGGTGGCATTATGTTCAGCTACATATACAGTTCCAGCACCAGTGGAACTACAGAGTACAATTTACCTCAGGTTATAGGTACGTTTGGACTCTGTACAGTGTACAGAAATTACTGGGGTGTGAGGCTGTAGGCTTTATCACCTATGGAACATTAATAATATTTCTTTAGACAGCCTAACTAAATGATATACCATTGCAACATTCTAAGTCCAAATAGTCCAAAAGTTACTCATACTTGTGCTTTAAAGGGCAACTTCACCAATTCTTAAGTTTTAACCTATAGCTTTAGGGAATACAAATATAATAATGCTTCTAAAATACTTTCTGGCTTTTTAAAATATGTATATGTTTTTAGCTGGAAAAGATCCCCAGATTACATCATCTGAAGGAGTTTCTCATCATCAGAGGTTCAGATGAGTTCATTCCAGAAGATGTCATCAAGAGGAGTTCTGGAAAAGGAAGTTGGCCAAGACAACAACCTTTGCTGTATGACATCATTGGAATTAAAATAAATCCTGCAGATGACATGATGAAGTGGAGAAGTTGTTTAGCTCCTCCATTGCTAATATTTATAGGGACACAAGATTTCTAGTATCATTTACTCCTCAAACTACAACCACAGACAGCGCATTTAAAATCAGTGAAGCAGCCCTTTAAGTTTGGTGATTGGACCTTTACTTCTTCTTTACTTTTTTATGTACCCTGATTTGAACATTATTCTACTATTAAGCAAAGGGCCATTTTTAATATGCCTTTTTAAAGCATTTTAAAGTTGACACATGATTTAAGTGGGGGAGTTTTGAGTCAATATAAGCTGAAGAAGTCCTTTTATGGAACACAAGCCACTGGAAACATTAATGGGACAAATTTCTGTATCCAAAATATCTTCTTTTTTTTTCCTTTGAAATGGATTGAAAACCTAAATGCACAATGTGTTTTATTAACATCTTACCATATAGTACTAGCACACATAGTAGACTATGTCAAAAAAAAAAACTTGCATCTTTGGTTTACTATATTTTATAATTGCATTTTAACAATACCCAGCATGTAAGTTAATTTGCTCATCCAAATGAGGACTGTCCAGAAAAACACAAATCAACTTGACAGTGCACACAACAATTCATCAGGTCAGGTTGTTGGTTAGTACAGTGTCTGTGATCATGCAGGCACATCAACAGCCATCACAGAGGGGGTTAAAAGAAAGTGAAAGGGAAGTGGTAATGGTCATTCAGTAACCATGAACCCAACCTGATGATAATGGGACATACTTACAAAGAACACGCCTCCTTCCACCTTCCGGGCCCGTCTTCCTATCACCTTAGCAGAATGACAGTTTGTTTTTATTCATCAGAATGAACTGGCCACACTTCAAAATGTTCCTTAAAGGATATACTGTAAATAACCTGTTAGCAAGGCTATTTTTTTGCATTTTCTGATATAGAACACATGTAAGTCAGTGAACGCTGCTCAGAAGCAGCCATGTGGATTTACCAGACCTTTAGTTGTTATCCATTAGAGTCAGTTTACTCTATGAATAACATGTCACACAGTCTGGAACTGATCCCAGGGCAAGTGTCCAGTTCTTTGCTGTTATTCAATACTGGTAGTGTTAAATGCCTGCCCTCACTCAGTGGGTCCGTTACCCACTGGGAACGTATTGATCACAAGGGTCCTTAGCACAAGAGCCAACATTAACTGTAATCACCACCTACATTTCAATTTTATGGTGACAAGGTCAAGTGTGGGTAATTAAACATGCTGGGAATGAAGGCAAAACATTCACATGTGTTTTTTTAGAGTTGTACTTATGTATGTTGAAATACAGCATCAAAAGCACAAAAAAGAAAGTTGTTGTAGAAGCTGTCCCCTTCTCTGTTCCCTGCACAATATATTAATCTTGTCAGAGCTTTGCCCGATCAGCACGACTGGTATCTATGCATAGCCCAGATGAGTCATCTGTTATTTACATATCTGAGGCTGTGAGACATCCCCAATGAAAAGACGAGGTGGAAGGGATTTCCACACAACAGAGTGAGAAAGGAAAGTGGAAGGGGGAGTTTGGGGGATGAAAGTGTGAGCAGTGGCTGAAGGGGTTGAGGGTAAGCAGCAGTGGCTGATATTTATAGATAAGTAAAAGGCCAATGATGATGCAGTCAAGCCTTAGCAAATATGGCAACGTAGGTGTGGATCTGAACACACTGCCAGTTACAGCAGTGTTAATGTACTGTTTGATTGTCTTTTATTACTGCCAATATTGTCTTTTAATAAGAAACAAATCTCAATGTGTCAGAAAGTCATGACCACCGGCTCTAGAAATGTGAAAAATTAAAGGGAAAAATACCTGAAAGAAGCCAGTTTGATGAGATTTTAAACATGCTGCAAGCGTATCTTTCCATTCCTGTTTTTCTAATTATAAAATTGTTAATAGTTTTATATTTTTAAACATTTTTCATCACCCTTTTCTTTGACTAAAACTTTAAGTTAAATTATCCTACGTAACACCCATCATTATTATCCATGGTTTTTCTTGTGCATTTATTCTCTGGGATGTTAAAGAGCATGAAGAGTTGCTTAATGAATAATTTCTTTGCCTTTTCGTAAAATAAAAACAAAAGCATAAACCAATCAGCCACAACATTCATGGACAACGAGGTTCAGCATGTCCACTCTGAGCAGTCTGCCACTACACAGCCCAATACACACTAAAATATTATACACTGTGTACAACGGTGGTAGAAGTACACAAACCCATTACTCAAGTAAAAGCACAAGTATTAGCCTAAAATATGTAAAAGTAAAAGGACTCCACAAAAAAACTATGTATTTTTAACAATACTAATTATGGAAATTATGGCAAACATGTGAGGTAATAATTAAAAAATAAGGGTCAAAGGTTATTGTTGTTAGAGGTGAAGCAGATTTTAACCACTTTATTTTCTGACAGGTGGTTAATCCATACCGTTAGATGAGCATTTATTAGTTCATAATATTTATACATTAGAGCCACTAGATGGTGTTAATGTTATAGCTGATCAGTGTATGTTAAAAATACAGCATGGACTATACTAATTACTAATTGCATTATTAATTCCTACAGAGAGTCACCTCCATAAAAGCCCAAATCATCTCCATTACTTTAAATAATCTCATACTAACATTGTTAGGGGAATTAAAACTCTAAATATGGTGAATGCGTTTGTGCTGTCCATTAGGCCAGTCCCATATATTTATTAGAGTAATGTAATCCCTTAATATTTTTGATTACAAGTCAAGAATGTCAGTGCTGGTACTGAATGTTTACAATCTGAAAACACACTGCCATGGCTGCACTAATCCTCCAGCAGCAGAGATTAGTCAGCTTTTAGCCCCTGCACCTCAGTTATCTTTCTTCAACAGCATTTGTAAACTCTTTGTTGTTTTTCTGCCTTTTTTCTTTATTGTTTTATTTAATATAATGTGTTGCATTCAGTTGCAACAGTTCTTGTTCATAGTCACTTGAACTGTCTCAGCAGTCTGTCTCCTGATCCCATGGAAAATCCCAGCACGTCCTGTACAGTATGCTGGTGTCCTGCTATGCTAAAAACAGCACTAAACCTTGCCAATGTAAAGAGCGTGTAATTCTGTTGTAAAAGTCAGCTTAGATTCACCTTAACCTTTGCAAATTCAAATTTACTTAAAGTTGCTCGGCAAGTTGCTCTGACAAAATCAGATGTAAGTGAAGCTTAGAAAAATTACCTCTTAGAGAAACTAGTCACACACATACACACACACATACACACACACACACACACACATACACACACACACACACACACACACACACACCACACACACTGGCCCCCCTTGCCTGACCCTCTACCCCTTCTGAGCTACGCTTAGGGCTACATGTGAGCAACATAAACATTTGACTCACAAGAATAGGCTGGCAAAAGCAGCAGCAGGCCAGAGCAGAGGAGGACAGAGGGATGTTTAGAGGACATGTATTGTCCAGTAAATGTCTTAACAAATGGTCTCCGGAACCTGGGAATCTGGAAATGACATAACAAACAAATGGTGAGCAAGACTTACTGGTTCGGGATTGGACTTGAGGCCCAAGTGGTCTTGATTGAA
This sequence comes from Channa argus, assembly GCF_033026475.1. NCBI lineage: Eukaryota > Metazoa > Chordata > Actinopteri > Anabantiformes > Channidae > Channa > Channa argus. Next base: position 22,439,159 of record NC_090197.1, read on the forward strand.
CTCTTCTTTATCTTCCCATGATTCCCTGCTGTCTCCATTGGAGGAAGGAGCAACTTTGAGCTCTTTCACTTGTCCACTATGCAACTGTACAGTGTCCAGACTCATCTTCACCATAAATAATCCCTCTTCATGTGCTCCCAAAGGTGCCCTGCAAACTGTCCTGACTTCCCGGGGTCTGATAAAAACACAGATCTTGTCTTAGACAAAAAAAGTGTAACAAATGAACAGAATGTCCCGCTACAGTCTGTAGCATTTATCAAGATACTCCCACATTGAAAACAGGCTTACTGCAGGAGTTTGCTGGGCTTGTACCTGCTCTGTGAAGTGCGAAGGTGTTCTTCTGTTCACTTGTCTGTATCCTTTTTTCCACAAGAGGATTATTCCTCACCACATACGATTTCAGAGCACATAAAAGACGCTCAGTCATTCACAACCACACTGTTCTGCATGCATACACACACTCTATCACGAATGCAGTCTGTCCTTTGTCAGTGTTGCAGTCTATGCACCAGTCCATCTGCTGCTATCTCTCTGGCTCTCTCTTTCCCCACTCAGTGCCCCCTTTCCCTCCCTCCTTCTCTTGCTGCCCCATTCAATCACGATCTCAGCTCCCTGGCTTCGGTCACTTCCCTCTGTCCAATCACAGCCCTGCTTCCTAATTCAGCATGTCCAACCAACACGTCTGCCCTGCTGTACTCTGTTAATGGTGCAATTTGCCCAAGAGGCTCATGGGACGTTCAGGCTCACACTAAGTCCACAGCAAAAAATAGCCATCGCGATGAGCCGTTTAATCCATAGATAAATTAATCGTTTTTTGTAAAATGGATTGACATGTACTAGGTTTTGCTTGTCTGCAACAGCAAATTGAATTAAACAGTGATTAACACTCTTATATTAAAAATATAGAATACAAATGCCCTCTTTACTGATCACAATTTCATTATTATGAAAATGTTGAAATTATCCAACCTGATGCGCTTAATTCCACAGTTTGATGTAGGATTAAATAGACATTTTTGTAGTGCAGTCCCTATTTGTATATATAAATCAACAATACTTTTCACTCAACGTTAGTACTTGACTTTAGACCAACAGTTAAAATTAAAAGTACTTTCAACTAAAACAACAATATGTCAGGCTGACAAAGCCCGTGAGAATGAAAGTAGTGGAGAGGGTGATGAAAGAACAGAGAGTTAAATTAGCCTAAAGGTAGCAGATAATGGATGTAACCTTCATTTAAAACCAAGGTTGTACACAGGGCTGAACACAGGGCCATTAGTGTCCTTATTTATGCATGTTGAATACAACACAGTGTCAGTGCTTAGAACAGCCAAGAGCCTCATGTTTTATTTAGAGATGGCTTTACAAATTCATTTATGTTTTAATCTAAGAAAATATGACACATGCCTAATGACTCCAAGGTCAGTGTTAGGGACTGGGGACATATACAGTAGATGCTGCTACCAGGAAGCATGGTGTTGTGTGTGTGATAGTCACTCTGTTGTCCATGGTAATAAAGTTTAATTTCTAAACAGTTCTCACTGTCTTTGCAGTCCCTAATGCTTAACTATAGCTTTAATTTATGGTGGCCTAATTGTTCAATAAAGAAAAATACATTTCAAAAATCATGAAATAAACCTCCCAAATATAGTTCACTTTTATTTCACTTTTTTATTCTGGATTTTTTTATACTAACAGTTTTTTGAGTGCAACTTGGGGTTTGTTGTCTTGCCCAAATACACTTTTACAGGTAGGAGGGAACAGGAGTTGAACTACTGAACCTGTAGTCCATGGACTACTGCCTTACCCAGTGAGCTACAGCAGCCCTTGTTACAAACAAGTTAATCTGAATCAACCAACTAGAGGCTGCCATGAACAAACACAATACATAAGAAATACATAGCTATCAGTTGATTTAATAATTATAAAGAAATTGTACCTACTTTAAGGAGGTGAGATCTATCCCAGGCAGGGATTAAAAGTTTTTGCTGTTTGGAACGCCAACAAAATTATTCTGTAACCAGACATGAATGTAACTTCAATTTAAATGATTATAATGACTGGATTACTTATTAAGGTATTTATTAATTATAATGATACTGATCAATTTCAACCTTAGTTTTCTTGTGCTAGGTCACCTCTGCCCCTAACTGGGTTAATCTGAAAAAATGTTAAGTCTAATGATGGTTAAGACAAAGACTTGGGCCTAGGTTAATACTATATGGAGTAAGGGAACACTAGCAGGAAGTGGAGTTTTCTTCTCTCTTCTTTTCTTTCATTACTCTCTACTTGTCCACGCAGGAGTTGGATTGGTTTGTCCACTGGAGATGCACAGTACGAGAGAAGGTTGTTCAGCAGCCATGTCTATCTTTGTTGATGACTCCGATTGGAGAAAGGTGTTGTTTTCTAGTCTTCTTCATTTAATGTTGTAAAAAACAAATAGATTTTTGCATATTTTTTTCAAGAACTTTACTGCAGAAATATCACTGAAATGATTGTAATACTGGAGTTGACTATGACTATGATTACAGCCCCACCCTGTGCCCACTCTGCAAACTGCATCTATTTCACCACGACCTCTGTAGCTGCTGTGTGATTCACTATTTCTCTAATGCTTAGCCTCTGTGTGGGCATGTGTGATGCTTGGTTTTCATCTGCTGCTGAAGCCTGATGCAGCGAAGCTTAGAATAGGTTTATATTGATCCACGATGGGCAGGGGGCAATGGTGAAAAAAAAGAGTTTAGTCAACGCAGTTTGACAGACAAATGAACTGAGATCAGGAGGGTAAGAAAGAAAATGTTATAAAATGTCAAATCTAAATGTCTTTTTCTACTGATGTCCACAAATAACCAGCCCAGGAAAACACATTGAGTAAAGAGACAGCTTAAATTGATTGGTATTACTTTGACTTTTTATAATGCAATTATTTCCATCTGTCATTGGGGGGAGGGGTGCATGTCTAAAACTGAATGTTTGTTTTGAGACCAAAAATCAAAGCTCTTTTTTTTACCATTGTCTTCAAATATTTCTTCTTTGCTGTCCAGCTAAGTAAACGAACATCCACAGGCCAAATTAATTTCTGCACTTATTACATTTCACAGTGAATTATGAGGTTTGTCTGTGCGTGTTTACAGGAGTATGTAGTCATATAGGTGTGAGTGTGTTTTTTTATACACATCTTTCTTACTTGTGGCTTAAGCTTGGTTACCATGAGAACAGCATGAAAGGTGACATCACTTCGGCAGTGTGACATCATTGCTAGACAGTGACTCATCCTCTTTGCTCACTGTTTTGTGAGTGTGTGTCAGTGTGTGTGTGTATGTGCATGTGTTCAAGATGCTGACAGAGTGAAAACAGTAACTCTTGACATCCAAGTGTTTTATTCTATGTAACAAAATGAACTAACTTTGCTCTAGGAGCCTATAAATATGAAATCAAAACAAAACAAAATCATCTGACAAGACAAATAGACATTTACAGTACATGAACATTATAGAGAACTGTTAAAGAATAGAATTCTATTGCACAACTGAGCACAAATGATCTCCTGTCAAACTAAATTACAGTATCCATGTTCATATTCATGTCCCACAGCTCAGTGCATCTGTTCTGTGCTTTCTGAAGACTGACAACAAATGAACTGCTTCACATGTGATCAATGAAACATCACTTTATGCTTATCCCAACCCGATAAACACAGCTAACATAACACAATCCCATCTTTGGCACATGAAATTTGCAAAGTTGAATTTTTTAGGTGGGATGTTGAATTCAATATTGCATGAATCACAGATGTGAAAGCAATAAAACAGCTAAATAAAAGCCATTTGTGTGTAGTGTTATGGACAGCAGCATGAGTGGCTCTGTCGCTTTGAACTAGTGCTAATTAGGATGGAAAGAATCTAATCGGCGGACGAGAGTGGAGATTTTGAACCCATTTTGACGACACTTTGTTCTAATCAAAATGTTACCACATACCTTGCGATTCAAAATAGATAGTTTAACTAAGCCTATGACTTATATAGTGAGTCAAAACAGAAGGCAACAAAACACACGTGGGGCTGTTTGTACTTGTACTCTTAAAAGAATTTTGTCAAGCACTCTTTTTGGGACAACCATAGCTCCTCTATGTGTGCTTGTTATACTAGTTTCAGACTACACAATATAGGCCAGATTATAGTTCGACCCTGACACTACTATTACCCTATGTTGGATGAGACAGCTATTGATTTTATCTGTAGTGCCTCAGGATATCCAGACATAAAGACTAACATGTCAGAGTGTTGCCTTCTCTCCATCAGTATCACAACTTCCATAATCTGTTGAGGGATTTTGACCAATAGGAGTACAGATGCTCTTCCATGCACTACAGTGGTAAAGCAAAAGAGGAATGATGATGATGCTGAAACTGTGGAGCTATAGAAACAACACCTCTGCCTTACTGATGTGTCTTTGAGAGACTAACAGTGGCAGTGAAAATAAAAGATACCAGCAAACGAGCGGGGTGGCAAACCATCTGTCACCTCTTGCCAACTGTCTTCTTTTAAGAATGGAGAAGGCTTACATGGACAAAAATATGTCATGTTGGTCCCTGACACTTCCTTCCAACGACATGGTGAATGTTGTGCTGAGAATCTATGACTGTATAATTGCCCAATTTGACACGGTGAACTTCTGAACAGACAAAAATATTGTGTAGTCTAAACTGGGCAGTAGTTGCCAATCTGTGATGTGATGTGAGCATACAGACAGTTTACTTAATGAAAACTGTCCTTTTGTTGCTGGAATCACAGGTCATAAACCACAACAATTCACTAAAAAGCTTAATAATCAACAAACAACTTTGCAGGATACTTGTCTGAAATTTTAAAATGTGTCGCTAATTGATAACATTTATCAATAAAATATCATCTTAGTGCAACTTTAACTACAGTGCCGCATTATTCTGCAATCAAGAACATGATGAAACCTGCATAAAACTCGCTGTGGTGACTGACCAAGATGTAAAACATTTTAAATCCAGCTATTCTTAAATTTGACATTTTACTTTCATACTAGCAATGTATTTAGTCAACAGCCTCTTCATTCGCTTGTTTTAACAAATTGAATCCGCTAGCATCAAGAAGATAATGCTAAGTTCAAGAAAATGTACTATGCTGTACAAAACAAGTTGATCTGTAGCAGGAAAGCAAGATTTTCTCACCGCACCATTAAATATCTGCATCTCTTTAAAGAAAAACAAGATTGTCTGGCTGAATACAGCCTGGTTGAATTGTCCGCATCTTATAATGCTGCTAACTTTGATCTCCAGGCTTGTTGGTAGCATACTAAACAAAAGGCTGTACAGTTGAGTTCCTGTGAGGCGTGACATTTATATTTCCATCCACATGGTGACACTGTCACACAGGACAGTTTTTTCATTACTGATACCCTTCTCCTCACCTCCATTTCAGAATGACCCCTCACTAGCTGCTGACCTTTTAACTCTCTCATTTGGTGAAATGTTCCCTCTATAAGTGAGTATTACGTATAGATCTGCAACAGTAGGCTACAGCAAACGAAACGACACGTCCCTTAGTAGAGACAGTACATACTGTGTACCAGCAGAGAACAAAAGCAAGTGTAAGAGTGGGTTATAATACTCAGTGCTTCAGTGTTGGGGTTTACAATCAAAATTTTACAACGTTTAACTACACTGAGGCATCTCTTGTTACACAAATGATACAAATACAAAACACATGAAAACTCACAAAAGTGTCATACACTGAGCTTTCACAATCACACACTTTGTCATTTACTATCTGAATTTCAAGTGATGTCAACTGGACTTTTTTCTTCTTAGACTGAAGTTTCTCACTAATAACTCCTTAAGTCGGTCGGAAAGTTGACTGGGGCGTCCAGTTATATCCTCCAGCGTGGTCCTTTGTTTCTCACCTGAGCTGAATAGGCTCTTTAAGTGGACAGTAGGGGAGGTGAGAGTAGTGCAGGGAGTTGTTCTAACACCCCTCATCCCACTTAAAATGGGATTGTTAGGTGTGACCTCCCTGGTGGTTGTGTTAGGTGGTACTTATTCTTCCTGGGAATAGAAAAAAGGAAAGCATGGAAACTGGGAGCCAGATTGTGTAGGAAGACTCTCACCTCCACCTAACAAGCCTATTTAGGCCAGGTGAGAACCAAAGGACCACGATGGAGGATATTTACAACTTTCCCTCAGGCTGAAGCAGAAGCTACTTGGATGATTAGCAAAACTTTTCCAAATACGAACAAAGAAGTCCAGTTGATATGACCAAATGTCCAGATAACCACACCTGGATGACTTAAAACACACACACTCATACACATGCTGTATACACACACACACACACACACACTCACACTCACTCACACATGCATACACACAGTGGGTATGCAATCATATGAAATTAGGTCTAAGCTAGTGGAACATTTACAGATTATATTGTTTATATTCATAAATACGATTACAGTTGTTTTATAATGTACATGTTACTTTTATCATTACATTATCACACAAAGGAGGGTTGTCCTTTAGCTTTAGGGAGGGTTATGTTCACTGACTGGGTGAGAAGAAGGAGAAAACCTGACAGATGACAGGAGAGAAGTTGAATATTTTGCTGCAAAAATGCCAAAATTGGAAATTCAAGCACACAAGTTCAATTGTTTTTGTCCAGTAAATACTGGGTGTGTAGAGAATATGAAGTCATGGTTTATTGTTATATTGGTATATTGTTTAGGACATGAAATATTCTGACTTACCTGCCACGGCAATACAATCATACTGCCCTGTATCTGGAAATCGCTCCCTGACAACATTTGTAACAGAGACTCCTTATCCTTTTTCAAATCTCGATTTAAAACTATTTAAAATGGCTTATTCTTTGTGATTTTTCACTGTTACTTTTTATCTAATTAGCCTTATTAGACGTTTTTTTTATCCTTATGTAGTTGGTTTACTTATTGTTGTGCTCTGTTTATACTATCTATTATTTGTTGTTGTTTCTTACTTCTTATGTACAGTGACCTTGCCTGACCTAAAATGTGCCTTTAAATTATTATTATTATTATTATTATTATTTAAGTGCAATGCTGAAATAATGTTTGTCCATTAGAAAAATAAATGTAGACAAGAATAAAAAAAAAAAAAACTTGCATTACATACATGCAATAATGTTTTTATTCAAGCTGATTTCATTCGAGGGACGGTCTTTCAGATTATATTGAGGCACTGTTTTCCTTTCATGTGTCTAAGTAAATCTTGCTCCTAATCTTTTGTTGGATCCTTTCAAGCGAACCCCCTTGATATAAATTTCTAATTATGATCTGCACATTGGGGATTTTTTTTTTTACTGTTCTTGATGTACATTTGCAAACAGGTAAGCGCACACCACACACATAGCTTCCTCTTAAGCCATTTGCTCTTTTTCACATCGATTTTAGATCTGAGCTAAGTTCAGCAAAGTTCCTCTCCCTCCACCTATTATCAAAGCACTTCCTCTCTGACATTTATGGAGGAAGAAGACAAAAAAGGGAGGGAGAGCCGGACGGTGGGAGAGGAGGAGAAGGGACATCTATTTCAGCTTTTCATGTGAAACAACAGTGAATCATGGAGGCAGGTTTGGCCTTTCCGTGAAATACCGTTTCTGTCATACAGGCTATAATTACTGTCCTGATTATGCCCATTTCTCACTGTTCTACTTTCTGTTGCTACAATTGCTGCTCTTTGCAAAGCAATACCATGTTTTATACAAAAAAAAAACAGGATGTTTTTCCTACATCAGGTTCTGTGTAAATTGTTTATGCTGGACTACCGAGGGGTTTTTATCGAGATTTTTCCAGCTTTCACCTACTGTATTAGAGCTAATGAAAATAATCTAATAATTAATTGTGACAAAAGGAGTGTTGTGGCATTGTTGTCAAATAGGATGAAAAGGTTATATCAGTAACAGTTTGGGTTTGGTCGTGGATATGAACCATTCGGAAACAAATTACGATTTTTAGAGGTTTAAAGCCACAATGTGTACAATAAGAAAGTCCCACTGTCATGCTTCTGACAGAGGAGACACTAGCAGCAATAAACCAATGGATAAGATGAAAATAACAGCTACAGTAAATTTTACCTTTCTTTCTGCACAAATTCTACAGAAATTCTACACATGGTGGCTCTAATTATGAGAAGCTGATGCAATGATTTTGTGACACATCTCCCTCTTTGATATTTCCATACAAATTTAAATATTTGCTAAGAGCAAGTTAACCTTTTGGAGAATCCAGATAACATTATGTTGAGGACAAGCTTTATTCTAACCTAATTACATATCCTTTCAATGAAAAGCAACATCATTTTGATAAGACATTGATTTTGTTGGCATATGCGGGAAAAAAGCCTCAGTCACAGAGCAGCACATCAGTATGCATCACCACGATACTGCAGGCAGCCACCTAAGACATTCATCACCTGACTGCCTCATACTTAGAGTGTAAAGCATGTGGACGGCATGCTGTTATCACTGTAATCAGCAGAGCTTTCTTTAAGTGGCATATAACTGGCTGTGTATGTGGCTGTTGAGGGAGTAATAAATGCAACTGCACAAATACACTAGAAACACAGAGGGGGCAGTCCGACCTGGGTAGGATCTAGCAACAAGTGTTTTTTTTTCTCCTGACGTGACCACTTATATTTTCACATTCATACTCACGCACACAAAAACCGAAAAACGGCCTCACACCTATATGTATTGTTCATTGACATTATTCTCTTTCAGCAAAACATTTGCTTCTCTCTTGTCACCTCAACATGGACCATATGGACCAAACAACAGGCGCTTAGTTTGGTTTGATGCCATTCCTTTTTTGAAACTCTCCCATGGTGCACAGCATCCAAACACTGGGTGTGTTTTGCCTGGCAATCTTGGTGCCAGAATTTAGTCGCATCTAATAAACATTAAGGAATAATTTGACAGTTTGTTGTTTTATTTCCTTTCTAATACCACTGTATTGCCATCTGACATGTGTAAACGCAACAGACTGGTTTGATTAACAGACAGATGGAAGAGAAATATTGATCTTCTTTTTTAACACTGCATGAATGCGAATTAGTGTATTTTCTGAAAGTATAAATGATCCCTTTAAACATATAGCTGATAGTGTCATTTGGGATAAATAAGATGATGGTACTGACAACTGGTAATGGTATGTAATGAAGGCATTATCATATTTTTTTACATGACCAATGAAATATAAAAACATGTCACCTAGAAACAACCTGGTTTGCAATTCGATCTTAAGATTAAGATGAATCAAAAGTTATGTCAAATACCAGGAATGTGTTAGAGCTCTGTAAAGATTGCTGAGTTTTGCACTTATGTCGCCCTGCAGCCTTGTAGTCTCACATGTTAGGCACAGACACTGACAGTGTGAAAGTGTGAGTGACACTTCTACATATTTTTCTCTGCAAGTCCCTATGAGAAGTCTGTGCCAAGAGGAGCACGAGGGATTTCCACTTTTCACATGTCAGACTGAATTTGTTAAGACACCCATCAAAACTGAATCAGAAGAATTACAGGAGCGTACAGCACCACAGGATGGCCTGGAAGAAAAGAATGGCATCAATCAGAGACTGAGTTTTCTCCAAACATGGCTCATTTCCTGTCATCACTACCTCCAATAAAGAAGTGTAGAAAAAGCTTCCTTAGCTCTCTCCTCAAATATATGCCTCCCTTTTTCTCACCTTCCTTCTCTTGATTCAGTACAACATGTGCCCCATCCCTCCCCTCCCTTTCTTTCTCCCTCCTTCTGTATCTTAGCCCATTCCTCTCTACTTCTGCATGTCACACTGCAGCAGTAGGACAATGGAAGGGTCAGACTTGGCCGCCTCTTTAAACTCTTCCAGGGTGATCTCATCATTGTGGTCTTTGTCCATCTTGGAGAATATCTTGTCGACACGTTGTTGTGGGGTGAGCCCGTCCTCGTTCATGCGCATCATAATGACTGTGCCGACCATCTTATAAATGGCCTGTAAGGTGAGAATGGGGAAATATTGATCAATTTGACTTCAGCAGAGAGAATTTTGTTTCCTTACAATCTGACTTATAAAAAAGAAATCTTCAAACACACACCTCGATTATCTCCAGCATTTCCATACGTGTGATCTTTCCATCCCCATCTAGATCATACATGTTAAAGGCCCAGTTAAGTTTCTGTTCAAAGCTGCCCCTGGAGGTAATGGACAGGGCACAGATGAACTCCCTGAAATCGATGGTCCCATCACCGTTCTTGTCGAATGTCCGAAAAGCATGCTGGGCAAACTTGGAGGCATCACCATATGGGAAAAACTGGAGAGTAACAATTTTCAAAAACAAAGTAACAAAAAAGTTGATTCGTGCTTCACATTCTCTTGCTAAACATCTTAACATTTAATGAATTAAATTAGGCGTAATGATTCGTACATTACATTTAAATAACGCAATATATATTCCTATAATTTACTAATTATTCAGCAGACTGTTGTGTGTGTTTTACTTTTTTCTTGATGTTCTTTAACTGTAGATAATACATTTTTATAGTATCAAATATGGCTGTATTTAAAACGTGTGTTTTTGTTTTTCAATATGTGGTTGAGTTTATTACTATTACACTATTAATATAATTATGCTGTGATTGTTGCAGGTGCAATTTTAATGACAAAACTAATAAAATTCCATTTCCTTTTCAGACTTTGTTGGCTGGACTGGCTTTGCAGTCTACCAACTAAAAAATAAACCAGTTGTTTTCAGAGCCCTTTATAATCAAGTGAGTGTAAGCCAGAGAGGATCTGTGCATCCACTAAGGCAGTAACAAAGATGCTGTCATAATTATACACTCCACCTCTTCTCTGTGCCCACTAACACCGCATGATTAGGCAGTTACAGTAACATAAGATTCTATGCGTTGTGAGTATGAAAATCTATTTCCATCATAATTAAAATAAGGTAAATCAAACTCCAATGAGAAAAGGGAATTTTGCTGTACTAAGTCAAAATGATCTGATTAAACATTAAACTTATAAGAGAAAACTGAAAGTTCAACTTAAGTCAAAACTTTGAAGTTTTATTTTCATAAATTGCCTTTTTTATTATAATTGTGACTAATAATCCCATACTTTTTTACTTTTACTATGACATTTTTATTATGACTTTTTCTTTATACTGGCATAATAGGCCTCCAGATATCAATTTTGTTTTCTTTTTATATACCCTTATAGGCAAATAGCACAATTTTCTCTCCAGGTATGGAAAATGACCCATTCATAAAGACACATTTTAAAACATACAATGAACTCCCAGGAGTTCACTTCCTCTGCTTCATGTCCCTTGTCATGACGCCATCCTGCTCTCCTCCTCAGCCTCACCTTAACATAGAGCTGCTGAAACTCCTCCAGGTTGAGGATCCCTGAGGGACAGTCTTTGAGGAAGCCTTTGTACCACTGCTTGAGCTCCGCCTCATTGAACTCTGTGTTCTTGGTCAGGTCATCCAGGACCTCTGGAGCTAGCTTGCTGTTGTGCTTCCCCATGATGCTTCACCTCTGTAGGTGGGGAAACAGAGGGAGAAAGAGAGAGATACTATTAAGAAATGATTGCCTTAAAATTGAAATCAATTTAGTTTGTATTGCATGCATTTTATATCCTTGTCTTTCTTCATTTGGCTTAAATATATTTTAAATAATATCTTGATAATGTGTTTTCATGTTATGTACAAAGTTTTTTGTTTTGTTCACCTTGAAATGAAGTGTTTTAGAAGTGACAAAATATTCATGCAACAAAAGATCTTTTCAGTTCCATAATGATCCTATTTCTATAATCACCTTGTGTAAGTGAAGACCCTGATAGCAGTGCTCCTATTTTGCCCATAAAATGGTCCATTACCTGGGTTTCTCACAACACACCGTATTCACATGCCTGAGGACCACAGCACTGCCTTCATGATTCCATTCTGACTCATAGCCCTGTCTGACAGCTTTCACACTTTGACATCAGGGCAGAGCTGAAGCAGCCCAGCCAAGTGAGCACTAATCCTGCTCTAAAATATGGAGAGAGAGTGTGGGGACATTTTAGTGTCTGTAATATCATCCTGTCATGTTTTATGGCGAGTGAGTCATGTAGAAAGAGGCAACAAAACCCCAAGTCACTGCTAACTGCACAAATATTTTGGACTTCCCGTGACAAGTGGGACCCACTGAAGGGAGGCCAAGAGCTTAGGGGAAGATCAACAAAGGGTATTTATAGGAGGCAGGTCATTCTAGCATTAACTTGTTTTGAAAAGCTCAACTGTGACCTTATCAAGCTGAAACATAAAAATAAATGTTTCTTAAAGAATCCTCCTACACTGCTTTGAAAGGAACAAATCAGTGTGTTGAAGAAGAAATGTAAACCAGCCTCATTCATCAGCCATTCTTAAGAACCTTTCCTTCGTAAAACCCACTTATGCAGTTTTTGTGATATTCAGCAATTTTTTTTCGTTTGCTTAAAATTTGTTCTTACTGTAAGAAAATGCTCACGTTTGTGCAAACAATTATTCAGTTTTTTTTAATAATAATATATTTACATTCAATATTACATTTACATTTTTTATCATTAATAATGTTTCAATAATTCCCATTATTTTACAAACCTTTGTGATCTTTTAAAATGTATAAATACTCCAGCAACACTTCTATTCACATTGCACATCACCGTGAAACATGGTGAACCACTTCTCCCTCGGCCATTGCAACAACAAGAACATGTGTGTCCTGACCACTGGTGGTACCGGACAGCGAACTCAAACGAGCTCAGATAACACTGGACAAGTCTGTCGTGCGATTGGATATTAGTCAATATTTTTCGTCAATACACCTTAATTGCGATTTCAGTTGAATAATTTTGAGTATGCCTGTACGCTACATAGGATCAATGCCCCTTTAAAAAAACAACAGGATTCATCACCCTCAAGAAAACAGCTTTCAGAAATGTGTACAATTTTCTTTCTCAAACTGCATATATCTAAAAAGCTGAGCTTTGTAGATCTCTGAGTGTATCAACAAAAACGCACAACACAAGTGCACTAGCTTGTGCCACATGTGATGAGACAGTGCTCCTCTGGGCGGTCAAACACATGCACAGACATTTCAAAGAGCTGTTTCTTGCCTCCGACAGAGGCTAATGAGATATTATCCCTCTGTTAGGAACGTAAATGTACCAGATAATAGAGTTTTCTGTGAAACACAACAAGAGGTGTGACAAGCCAACCGAGCAAAGACGGGCAAAATTTATCCCATCAGAAATAATCAAAATAAACCCTGTTCATGCCGGAAAGGTTCATCCTAAACATTCTAGCCAGTGCTTAGGTCTCTGTTAGCAGGAATCTAATGTCGAAGAGTATTAATTGTTTTTAGAAAATAACCAAGTCTCTTTACATTTCATGGTTTAGGCTGACTTCGGAGCAAATAAGTCACATTTCTAAGGAATCAGTGAGATCAATGCAGAACTGAATCCGGCTTCTTTGCCATTTTCTCATTTTGGCTGCTTTGCAGAATGTGATCAGAGTTCTTGTCAGTTTCAAAGTAGGGTATGCATGTGTTGCAAAACATTACAAAATTGAATGAAAAGGTTCCTGCAGGTAGCCTGTTACTAGCTCCCTTGTCCACAAGCACAAGCTTTAAAGACAATAAGATTTCTGCGTCTGCTGATGGGTAGTTGTTACTTTCCAAGTGGTTACTTTCAGTTTTGTGTGCAGAGTGTATTTAAAGTGTGTAAAGTGAGGGCTTTACATACTCCCCACCATTTATCAAAGAGTTTTCTCTCTGACAAATTCTGCAAAAGTGTAACTTACAAATTTCTTCTGGTTCCGAAAGTGCTGTCTGTTCACATGATCAAAGCAGAGCATTTCATTGGTGTATTGGTATCGGTATACATGTTACAACCCTGGCATAAATCTTGGGTTGAGGGAAGTAACATAAAACCAGTTTAATATTAGTAGCCACTTGTTCAGCATTTAATTTGTTTATTACCAGAATATAGGCATTAACATCAGGAAGAGCTTTGGCAAATTGTCAAGCAAAACAGTGATAATTTAGTTTTTCAACTGAACTGAGGAGAAAACAACAATTAAAACCCTGAACCTGACTCCATATCAACAGAAATAAGATTGTGAAGCAAAAGACCGCGGGATCAAATCCAGGTGTGGCCCCACCCAGCTAACAAGGGCTACCTTAGAGCCGGTCCAAAGCCCAGATAAAATGGGAAGGTTGCAGCACGAAGGGCATCCAGGGTAAAAGTTCATGACAAATCAACATGTGGAACACATCCACTGTGGCGACCCTTGAAGGGACAAAACGTTGATCTTTTGTATTGCAATTTAATAAGCATACTTTGTTTTCTTCTGTGTTATTCATTTCAATCAAGCTATAAATGATAGTAAGAAAACAACCCTGGACTGCACAGAATACCTATTATCATATAAGCTAGATTGCACATGTAGCATTGTGTACATAGACACATTTCTCCATATGTCTCCTCCTCCCTACCCTCCACTCCCTATCTGTTCGACACAGAGGAATGTAAAGCTAAAATTTACATGGTCACTACCTTAGCCAAGAAATTCATCTTAACACCAGCTTCTGTCACGTATGTATAACATCACTGTTTAACTTTGAATAATAATTTTCAAGTCAATAATTTTTCATCCTTGTTTTAGAATCACAAGATTAACATCAGAGCAGGTGCCAAAATGGTTCCAGAGTAGCCACACTGACAAGGCTGGCTGCAGATGTGTCTGCAGACCTTCTTCGATAATCTGCCACAAAAGTCGGCCAATGCAAATTATCCAGAAATGTAAAAGATCAGCCCAGTTATTCCACCAACTGATCAATTGGTCTTCCACTTTGATTATTGTTCCAATCAATCTTGGGTCAATTTTCCTCTTGTGACCACATCCAGGGAGGTTGGCTAGAGTCCCAATTATTGACCTTTAACTTGTTAATATTTGCAGCTGCATCCGCAGTGACTTCAAGCTTCTGAGAGATGGTCTTATAGCCTTCACCTTTAATGTGCCTGTCTATAATTTCCTTTGTGATCTCCTCAAACAACTCTCTCCTTTGCTTTCTTTTCTTCATATCCTTGTGGTACAGATAGTGATACTAAATAGCAGAGTGACTACTTTCCACCAATGTGTGATGGTATTTAACTATTAATCAGTTTTTATTTATCTTTAGAGGGTACGAACACATCTGTAAACAAAATGTATCTCATTTCACAATTACTGTGCTTTACTCTACAAACGATCAAACTCATACAGGTATACTGTACATAAAACCATTTCATTAATTGAATCACTTTTCATGTAAAATGAAGCATTAGTTCACTTGTAAGAGTACAAACCAAATGTGTCTATGTCTGCAAGCTAAAAAAAACTAAAAGCTTAGTTAATAAAGCTAAAGAAAGAAAGAAAGAAAGAAAGAAAAAAAGAAAGAAAGAAAGAAAGAAAGAAAGAAGTGTGGATTGCATTTGTTATGTGGACACAAGTGACTATCAAAATACAAATCACATAGCCAAAGCTTTGTAAAGCACTCTAAACTATCTTACATCTCTGCTTTTGGTGATTCAGACCATTTGGAGCAACAGTAGTTTTTAATTTCTCAACCACATGTTTTGAAATGATGAAACATGTCACACCAGTTAATTTGTGTCTCTTTGATGATGTGTTTATTGACAACAACAGACGGCTATTGCACAAGTTAAGAATGACAATTTAGCGTTAATATTTGTGTATGTATGAGGATTGTAATTTCGAAAATGACTGAAGTTATTCTTTGTTAGTCTGTAGAGCTCACTCTGTATTGTATAACTAACCACTGGCTGATTAGCATTAAACACAAATTGAAACAAAATTATCATTTATTTGGAGTTTGGAATAACTGAATGAAAAACAGCAAGGTTAAGCATAAGCACTAATGGCCAACACTGCTCAGCAGTCTCAGACAAGAGGACACCTACACCAACTCATACACATGACCAGTGGCAAATGATGCCAGGATAGTGGTCTTTGGAAAAAGAAGAGTTTTAGTGTACAAAGACATATTTTTGCATCCAGCTTTTGACAGAATGTTATTTAGGAGAAGCATGAAATATTAACTAACTTCATATTTAACTCAACAATACCAATTTCTGTTTAGTGAACCCTTAACAGTCTAATAAAGGAACAAAACCCAAGTGAAACCCTATAAAAGCTTTCAAATATTTTCAAAGTCACTTTCTCTGGAGAGACATAAACAGCCTTATTTCCTCAATGCTCCAGTTTCCCTCAAATATGCAGCCCCGAACGTCAGTACTGCACATCCCTTAAAAGGAATCAATTGGCCTGACAACATGCTGTTGCTGAGGAGATTGACGTCTTTCACAGTCCGTTCACATCAAAAAGCGGCAGAGGCATAAGCACACACTCGCACATACACACAAACATGCCAGCACTTAACTGAGGACAAGCAGGAAATATTGGTTCCATCACACAGGCTTACATGAAGTATAGACACTCTTACACTGTCATGCAATATTACATGAAAAACAAAAAGAGATGACACAGAGTGAAAGGCGATAAAGACAGAAAGATGGAGAAAGATGGGAGGAGGCACACGAATAATCAGAGCTTGTAGATAATTGTCCCAACAGGTGTTCACTACAGAAAGACATGCACCTTGTGGAGTCTGAAGGGACCTTAATGCATGTTCATTCCAGCTGTCAGACTGATTCTAAACACCAAGTCTAACCTGTCTCACTACGTGTGTGTGTGTGTGTGTGTGTGTGTGTGTGTGTGTGTGTGTGTGTGTGTGTGTGTGTGTGTGTGTGTGTGTGTGTGTGTGTGTGTGTGTGTGTGTGTGTGTGTGTGTGTGTGTGTGAGTGATATGCATAAGGTGCAGTAGTTAAAATGCTTGCATGTCTGAGTCAGTAGGGACTAAATGATACCAAAAACTCATGATACAATAGTGTCATGAAAAAGTCCACAACCAGGGGTCCAGCATTTCTGGCTAAAATCACATTTGCTCTCCTTGGTTTGAGTAGGTCAATCTATCATACCTGTGAGGCACAACAGAAGAGAACACAGAGTAAGCAAGGGGGTGGCTTTTATTTTGTCTGCAGTCCAGAGCAAGTCCAGAGTGTGTCATGCAGCGCTGCAGCACTGCTGCTCTATGAATGTCAAGCAAGAAGTTACTTCATAAGACCACATCCATGATCAGTAGTACAGTCACTCTCTGTTTGATATCCAGCACACGTTAACTGAAACAGTGGGAAAAGATATGTTACTACAGGCCGGGCAGATTGCTCAAACCTGCTTGGGACACCATTGTGTGTGCGAAACACTTAATGTCTGGGGACAGTCTGGCCTCTCATACTGCTCCTTGTCAGTGGCAACTAGCAGAATTGCATCCTGCCTGAACCCTACCTACAGTGCGACAAGGCTTTAATCCTAACATTGCAAAAATACATATCTACATCTCTAGTAGTAATAAACTTCACATTTTAAAAGCTGATTTTTCAAACTTAATGAGCTTGTTTTAAGCTTGAATGACAGGGGTTTTATACATCAAATTTAAATATGAATTAGGAATTTGTTTTTAGGAAATTCCCTACACTCAAATGATACCAGAATCATTTGGATTCTGTCCTCTGTTTCCTTTCAGAACACTCACAGCAGGATATTACACAACTGAAAAGCAAGGTTGAAAGGCAATGTCATCATTATGAGGTTTATGCACTCTGTCTGTAACTGAACACAACCCAGAGGGTAAAATAGGTTGGTGTCCCAATAACCCAAAATGATTAGCTGGCAAAACTGTAATTGAGTTGGAAAGAGAGCAAAAATGGAAAACTAGGTCCACCATACAGTAGTCATTTCCTATGTGTATGTGTTGTGTGTTACGTATTTGTAATAGCAATAACCTTTGTGGGAGTGGAAAAAGTACAATGGACTGTAGCAGAAATAGAGGAACAATCAATGAGATACCAGTCCAATACCAGCCCTCACCATGAATTAGGCTGCAATATGAAGTATGTGTGTGAGTGAGTGTGTGCTTGTGTGTGTGTATGTGTGGGTGTTAGAGAGAGAGAAAGAGAGAGAGAGAGAGAGAGAGAGAGAGAGAGAGAGAGCGAGACTACAAAGAAAACTGAGTATAGGGAGATAGAGAAATCTGAGGTGGCTACCTTACTGATGTGTGAATGATAAAGCACACTAAATGGTCTTCATGGCAGTTCAACAAACCATTGAAAGTGAAACAGAACAATATATCATCTTGACAGCAGCGGCCTCACTCCCAGTCAAACAGCCCTCCGGCAGGAGATAATGCTGCTTTTGGCCAATCGAAACAGACCCTCTGCCAACCGTATCTAACCAAATGGCTTGCTCGCAATGGGTTTAATATGGTGGTTTAATTGAAAATCTATGTATTTATCAGTGTCTTCCTCAGTCCCCATCATGCTCTCCCTAAGTTTGATTAGATATTTATTATAGAACAACAGACTTTGGATGTCTGTTCAAACCATGAATTCTGTTCTAATTTGGACAAAATAAAGGCAGTGGGATACAGACAATGGCAATGAATACCCATCCAAACTTTATATGTAATTTTGCATACATCTTCCACTCTATGCGATGTAATTTGGGCACCTCTGTTTGAATAAGAAAAAGTTCCATTTATTTTCTCTACACACCATGTTACATGACTCACATCTGGAGCACTGCTTTAGCTTGTATGGGAATGCACTTTTTGAGTCACCAGTACAAATATTAACAACTTATAAAATATCTGGTCCTTTGGTAGAAATTTTAAGTGACAAGTCTTTGTAGAAACAAATATTTAAGAGTCCACTCTTGCAGAAGGCAAGTTAAGCAGAGCAGTAAGTTGTGGATTTAATATAAGAGTGGGTGGGCATGACTGTACTTTGAGGGAGTGCAGACCCAAAACAGAGGTCAGTGTATGAATTGACAACGTTGAAAGTTTGACTGTTAAGACGATCCAGAAAAATTCTGCTGGAGCTGCTGGAAAGTCTCACAAATGGTCAACAGAGCAGACAGAGAAACAAGATTTAGTTTTTTTTAATGATTTTTTTTTTTTGATTGATTTCAGCTCACATTCTGAAACATTTTTTATATCAATGTCCAACGTTACAGAAGTTACTGTAAATTACAAGTGAAAGAACAAAAAAATGTTGACCTCTTTCAGTGGGAATTTTATTACACATTTTAAAAGTTTTTTGAAAGTCACCTCCTATCACAGAGGCTAAATATCATTTAGGTATATGTGACAATAACAGTGATCTCCTTGTTATCATAGATCACTGTTTCAGCGTTGACTGAATTCTATAACTATGTTGTAAACCATGTTGTGAAGTGTTGTGTTGTGTCTACCTGCCCCTCGAGTAGTAACAACATGGAAACACTTAGAGACATAGAAACTTAGAAAAATATGAACTTATTTTTAAAAATTTTACTTGATGTTTCCATTGCAAGGCCTAGTTTAACCCACGAACATGTGGGAAATCATCCAAATATATCAGCAGTAGTGCTTTATGGGTAGACTGGATTTGTATTAGTAGTAAGGTCTGTAACTAAGTAGTTGTAGTTATTAAGTCAAGTGTCAGCAATCAGCTATTAGATCCAATGTAAAAGCCTCCGTGAAAGCCTTGTTAATAAGGACTCAATGTTGATGGTTATGTAAGTACTAACAGACATACGAAAGGATGTGTTGGAGCTGAGGTGTTGCCTCCTATCACCATGATCTCTATATTATTTTAATCTACATACATCTCTCTGGCGACTGGAGCAAAGAGGATGCATCACTATAGAAACGTAGCTCACCTCAGTGCAGTTCAAACTCTAATTTAAGAGCAGGCAGAACGTCTAAGCCTGGGGAGAAACACGGGGGACAAAACGGCTCTGTGCATGTGCCCTTATGAGTCATTCTCTCAGCTAACCTTTGTCTCTCATATCTGCAAAACATCATTTTCACATTTTTTCATTACCACAACTGTTAGACATTTGCTAAAGTCGGGGTGAGTCACATCTGTGTGTCGTACTAATCGTTAGCTATTGTTTCGGTCTGCATCCACTGAAAACCTACACAGCCTTGGAAAATGTGCCTAATATTTCAGGGACACCTTTAAACCCAGGAAGAGGTAGAAGCCAGCATAAACACACACACACACACACACACACACTTTCCTATATTTGGTTGAAAGGCTCAGGTGTTTTAGCACCATACAAAAACAGTCCCTAGGTCAAACATACCCAAGTCCCATAAGCACATGCAGACTTGCACAGACATGCAGTAATGATGTGTTTATTGTTTATTATACTTAAAATAGTATAAGAGAACCAGGGACAAATGTTTGCAGCATTTATCCTTGCTCCATTTTCACTTGCTACATTTAAGTGTCTTTAAACAATCGGGTGGTAGGCGTCAAATAAACATCTTGCACTTCTACAATTGAGTATATGACTTTGAAATTGAGTGTTGTGCTGATTTTGGCAACGTCTTTGCTTGTTTTGGAACGGGTTTTGGCACTGACATGGACATGTTAAATACTGGCCTTGACTTATTTTTATTTTCTTCTTATCTACTAAAAAAGTTAATAATTTCCCACAACGTTTCCACCAGGAAATCAGAAGTAATGCATCAGTAAAAAGATCTGACACATTTTCACATACTAAAACCACTCTGCACAACTTCCATGACTGTACAATAATCTGTTGTCCTGGATTGTTGAACTGGTGAGGGATGAGCTGAAAAAGGTGGTTTTATCTAAATTTCAAAAACAGATACTGAAAATACAGTACTGAGCTCCAAACATACAGCTACAGTATGTATCTATTTTCCAGTAGGCTCAGTTGAAATATGCTTCAATACATATAGTTTTGAGGACCTCTGCTTCTGAAAGCTTTATGCTAGTATCAGTAGCTGATTGATTCTACATCCGCTTATTAAAAATAGACCTGGCGATATATCTAATAATTCTACATCTTAGATGTTGACTTACAGTTGACTTAGATTTTTGCTTGCCTTGTACCTCACTCGCTTTGGCTGAAAGCGTCTGCTAAATTACTAAATGTAAATGTAAATGTAAGAAATTTGATGAATTCAATTGAATGAATGATGTGGAAAATGCCTTAGTGAAACAAAATCTAAACTATTACTTCTTCTGCTGTCACATAAATGGCAGTGGAAACAGTTTTTCAAGTTCTGCCTTGTAATTTAAATTGTCTCCTTTTCCTTGTAGATATCTACAAATGTGTTGGTTAATTAAGCAGGTAAAGACATAATACTAAATAAAGGTCATGATACCTCAGTAATATGAAAAGGTGGGACATCTCACGTACTCTTTTGCTTGTCTTTGTGCACTGGCTTTCGATTTTGGGCAAGATATCAAGTTTCTATATTTTTGTGTAGGGGAGTGTAAAAAAAACTGTTCCTGAGTTATTGATGCTATCTGTTGAGCTGAGCTCTGCACTGACAAGACAGCTGCATGACAAGAGAATGTGTCCAAGTGGGGGCTGTCAGAGAAGAGACGAAGGAAAGCTGTATATGTATGTAGAAACTCATTCAGCCTAAAGTTGAGCATGTTCTGCTGGTCAGACAGCAGCTCCCCGCACAGAGAATCGGTGGGTAAAAGTGACTTCTATCTTCTTCATTCTTTCACGATTATTTTCAGGGCCAGTGCATATTTTTATATTTAAAGGACATATTGAGTCTATGTGATTTTGCTGTACAAATCCATTCATTAATTTTTTTTCACTCAGTTGTTAGTTTATCAGGAACACCAAGCTATAACAATTTCAATCTAATCTAAGTCCTATAGTAAATCCTCCTTCATATAGCCAAAGTTATTGGGGAATAGCATATAATATTATTATTAATCAACTTAGATTTGAGAAACAATATGGAATTCATACCCATGTAATTAATGTAAAAAGAAAATAATGCATATGGTCTGCCCAGGCAAACATTACACTTCATTCATTTATTTTTTAAACTGTTTATGCCATTTGGGTCCAAGTAGATATGTTTTCCTAAGTCCTTTTCTGCAATTCTCTAGCCTGAAGATGCTCTAATTATTACCAAATTAATAATTTTTTTTCTTTTATTCTTAGTTCCTCATCGCCATTCCTGGTGTGCTTTACTATTTCACTGCACTAAATTATGTCTGTCAAGGCAATGGCAACACCGGCAATGGAAAACACAGTGGTGTCTATTGATCACTGTGGGCATTCATCAGCAATCCACCAATGATGCCAAACTCCTTCACTCAACATTCCTTTGTTGTTGCTTAACCACTATCTCGGCCACACACAGACACACACATCTTTACAGTCTAACATCTGTCTCGTTGGATAATAAAGCATGTGATAGGAATGGCTTAGTCAATCAGTCAAGACCTACACACACAATAAGCCAGTGATGCATGAGCAGATGCATAGTACACCAGGCTACAGGATTACAATAAAATGGAAGTGATAAAAAAAGAGAGAAAGAAAGAGACACACAAGTGGGGGAAGGGGCTGTATGGGTCACAGCATCATTAATTTATCGCTGTAGACCAAAAAAAGGAAATTGTGGCATAACATGTTGCTCCAAGCTGATATTATTGTACTCAACAGGATCAATAGGTCTTTCCAGAGTAGAGAAAGTAGCTCTAATCAAGCGTTGTTCAATCCAGTGATGTTCCAGCTTTTATGTCTAGCTGTAGCTTCTTTCTTTAAATAACAGGGAGCTTAAGTTTGTCGATGTGTAACATCACTGAAAAGGCAAAGAAAAAGTGTCTCTGTTGTCTGCAGCAGCGACTCACTCAGGGACCACTGAGCAGCAGTCCTGTAAAGTACAGTAAGGTTTACAGCAATGTTGGGCTTTTTTATTATGTTGAAGAACACATGGGAACCATGTGTTTCTACTGTATTCAAATATTTCCGAGAGTCTTATTATTGTTATTTCAATTATCATTCAAAAAAGAGTTTTAACGTGGAGCACTGGAGGTACAAACCTGCTTTCAACACATAGAGTGACAATTTATGGGCCTAACAGAAATGAAGGAAAAGTCAAAGGCCAAACTCAATAGAAATCATTCTGCAAATATGCATTTGGTAGTGTCTTTATATTTATTATATTACACTCCTTTACTGAGTTTGTTCTGTATTTGAAAAAAATTGGCTACACCATATGTAGACCCAGACAGTCATAGAAAGATGGAGACACACAAACACACACGCAGAAACACAGTATGATGCAATAACTCTTTTGATATGACCCTTCGATGCAAAGCTGCATGAAGGCCACCAGTAATGTGAACAAGCTAACACACAGCACCCAAGCTGATCTTATTGATTGTGCATGTTCTGATGTCACCCAGACCACTAGACCATGCAAGCAGAACTAAACCACTTGTTCAGCCTGCATTTCTTTCTGCCTCTCCCTTCCTTTTAATCACCCAGGTTAGCAAGTAATACATTTGAAGGCATAACAGTGAGACCTGCAGCTACAGGGTACAAACACAAAGAAACTATCTTGATCTACTTGTTACATTTAGTATGACACAAGCCAACTCCGAGGGTCTCCACACTGTACAGCTGAATCCTTTAGGTCCAGACAGACATGCAGAAATAAACATATTTTTCCATTTTCATGCATATACCATGCTTATTTATGCTCTACATGTGCAGTAAAGACCACAGTAGTGTGACACACAGGTAAAGCTTATTTTGTTCATCCATTAATTGCTCTAAAACCATGAAGGACATTCTAGCCCCTTCCTGATCCACGCGGATGCAGTTTATGCATCCACCCGAGATTTGCATTTTATAAACAACTCCCCAAATGTAGCACATCCCTGCACAAAGCCAGCATGAGTGTGTTTGTTGCTACCATGGCTGATATGCTCACCGCAATGCCTCTTTTCTGGAGGGCAGGAAAGCGGGATCCCTGGTTCAAATGCTACAGCACTAACTGTCCTTGAGCAAGACACTGACGCCACTAACTGCTCAGTAAGAGCTCAGCGCACTGTGTTTGTAGTGCAAATATAAGACAAATTCGGTTTCTCCTTCCTGGTGTAAATGCCTCTGTCATTTCTCACTACTTTATGCTTTTGCTGCATAGCTTGTAAGCATATTTGACATCTATTGACTAGTATGATAGAGGAGAGAGACATTTATACATTATTAATTAAACATGCCCTCTACTCACCCTGTAATGTTTGGAAGAATAAGGTCCGTATACTTAAAACAAAAGCCTCTTCTTCGCTTCCCGGCTATGGTCGAGGCGGTGTTTTGCTCCAAAACAGTTCCTCCCTCATGTAAACCAGCTTCGAGTTAACTCGCCTCTCTCTCTGGAAGAAAATGAATGAACCGCTGCGTCTCCCTTGCCAACACGTTTGCATATATGCCGCCTCCCCCGCGCGACGATTAGCCAAGCTGCTGATCGAAGGTGGTTCCGTTCATCGGATTCGTGGAAGCGGCTTGTCATTCAAACCAAAAAGCACGCGCCTGTGCTCGCGTGTCCTCTCTGGAACAGGTGAAAAGCATCGACAGTAAAAGACAGCAAAATACACATCATAACTGCTTAACTTAAGAAAATGTAAGCTTTGTTCTTGTTTATACGTTTTGTAAATAAGATAGAAGAAAAACAAGAAGAAAAAGTCACTTTATTGTGACGGCCATTTACTGTAGCCACACAACACACATGGGCACGACATATCTGTTTACCCAACATTACTATCACTGAAAAGTTGTTTTAGTAAACTGCAACATATGCACATGACCAATATAAACTTCCTGCTATTGCTATGGAAAATATCCATTCCATTTTCTTTATAAATCTTTTATAACAATTAAGGAATCTTAATTATATTGCCTATAAAACTGGGAGAATGTACTAGGATGTATGAGGCTAAGATTGACACTTATTGTTGGTGAACAATTTGTTAGGCTCACTGTGAAAGACTGAAGAAGGTAAGCAATGAAGATATTTGCATGAATCCCCTCCCCCCATGCTAATATAAAACTCTATCTTATAAATTCCCCACCTTACATCTGGTTCACTTCCTCACCTGGTCGCCAGTTAAGCAGAACACCACACTTCCTTATCTCTATTTGCTTCCGTTGCTGTGTTTTCCTAAGCATCATTGTTTTGCCTGTAAGTAATCTTTATTGTTACTTTATCAATGAGTTGTTCAAACTGGGCTTAAACTTTATAGCCTACATCATGATTTGTTCTCTATGGGGTAATTGTTCCCTGACTTGATTCATGCATTTTCCTTTTTATTTTAAGACAGAATATTTGCATAGAAATATATATGTTTATTTATTATGGTTTATTGACTCATGGCAATCCTCAAGTAAAATAAAACTGGAAAATAATTTGGACTGGTTAAACATGATATTCTTTCTGCTGAAAGGGGAACGGTTCTTGTGTATATCTTAAATCTAGGATGTGTATAATGTGAACACCAGAACTAGTCTGCCAGTTGTAAGCCAGTTATAGTCCTATATGCAGTGGAGAAGTTTGATGTAAAAACTTGAAGTCTCTAGCGCCAACACACTGAGAATGAAATCTTTTGTAAAGTAGCCAACATCACAGCAATTCAAGTATTCATGTGAACATCCTTTGCATATTCCAAATTTTTTCAGAGGGGGTCAGGAGTGCAAGCACTTAAGTAAAGATGGTTTTATAATATGATTAACTGTTTTTGGTCAAGAAAAGGTTGATTAGGGAAATGCTATAGTTATAATTATTAACAAATTGACTGCAAGTTTCTGACACAATGGAAACACCAGCTTTTATCCTTAGGGCTGTGGCCAGTTGACTGGTTAGGTTAGTGAATCAACGCAAAAAACGTGACCAAAGTATTAACGAGGCTGTTACAATTTTAAACTAAATATTTAAATATCTCATTTAGGAGTAGCTATCAACCATCTGTGGTCAGGGAAAGTGGTGAGAAAGTAGTTAGCCATCGCTGCTTCGATTGCAGTTTGTATAAATGCAGACCCAGTTCTTCTGCTTCCTACCTATACTTTTACTAGAGTACATGGCTGTATTTTTACTTGTACTTTTACTTAAGTACAGTTGTTGAGTACTTCATCTACCACTGCTTGCTGGATGTTGTCTTTGTGGTGTGTTCAAGTGCCACTTGTTAGTGCAGGCAAAATACATAGGGACTCAACACAGCACTTAATCTTCACTACCACTAGTTCTTTGATGTCGGGTTGGGGTGTCGCAGCCCTTACTTACATACTACATGTCCAGCCACCAGCCACATTTCACTTAAAACGGCATAATGATCATTGGAAATTGTGACCATACCTAAGAAATATAAAAGAATTCTAGCATTTCGCACAGGCCAAAGGCTTCAAGTATTACTGATTGGCAAAGAATCCTACCACTCGATCTCCAATGTTTGTCCTTGAATGTATACTGTAATAGTGTTATTGAAATCAAGATTTTTTTTAATACTATAGCTTAATAATAATCAGAACAGAATTTGGACATGATGAAACAAAAAGCAGATCAATGAGGTGTCATAGTGGAAATTAAAAGATTAATACTAGAGAAACATTACAAAATTATTATATACAAATATTGTGTAAATTCTGATTTACATTTGAAAAGTAATCCTAATTATTACAAATATCAGATAAGTAATATCAGAAGATGTGAATCAAATATTAGAACAACCATTATTTTGTGTTAGATTCTAAAGCAGAGATACTTTTTATAAATACATAAAACCCTATTATATTGTCTTCTGTAGCTCATAGTTACTATTTTCATTGGTCCCTTACCCAAAATGCCCTACATTGTTATATAAAAATGTAATTGTATTCCACTTATTGATTTCTTTTGTGCTGACATGGTTGTACACACTTGTTAGCAGAATCCATTGATCATAACAGCCATCATTATCCAAGTTTATATAAGATACCCATTATCACAGTAAAGAAGATCTGATTAGCTGAATTTAACAGA
Organism: Channa argus; assembly: GCF_033026475.1. Classification (NCBI taxonomy): domain Eukaryota; kingdom Metazoa; phylum Chordata; class Actinopteri; order Anabantiformes; family Channidae; genus Channa; species Channa argus. The sequence goes on from NC_090197.1 coordinate 22,466,190, forward strand.
TCTCGAATTCACAAGTCAAACCGGTTATTAGTCAGTGCTTTAGTTTCTGCTATGGTATGTGTTAAATTAGTCAATTTGTATGTGCTACCTGCTGATTATTATTTTACAATTTCAAATGCATTGAAAGTGTGTGTGTGTGGGGGTGATTTAATTGAAAAGGACAGAAACTAGAGACTTGGGAGGGCTTCTCACTGGATGTGCCATAACCTTAAGCACAAGGTAGACATCCATCACCCTGTGGAATCGCTGCTCATTGCTATCTATTGCGTGTTTGTGTCCTTCAATGCAAGGTAAGCAAGAATTACTCAGAAAACAGCCTCAGATAACCAGAATAAACTAGTTCTAGCTAAAATATAAAATAGCTGGAGCTGGAAATCAAAACAGGCCACAAACAAGCAGCCCTTATATACCTTAAAAGTTATATTTTGGCAGAGATGCTGTTCTCTCAAAGTTAGAGTGACATGAACAGATTGATAGTACACTTGTGTGGATAATTATAGGACTATCTTACTTTTAGCTTAGCTTAATGCTAACAGCTAGCCTGGCATTGTCTTTGTCTTTATCTTAAAGCACAGCAGAAAAAACAGGTTGTGGCTTTGCACACAAATCCATCTATCTGTTTTTCCCTGTTAGCAGAGTTCCAATGCTAAGCTAATTAGCTTTCTGACTTGAGAGAGGCATGATTTTTATCTAACTCTATTTAAATTGTACTTCACAAAATGTATATTACAACAAACTCTCCTCCTTTCTGTCATTTGTCTTTCTGTCTCTACTTCCCTCTTCTTCCCTCTAATTCAAATATGTATTATTGAAAGCACATTAATTGATATAAAATTAATTCTTGCCCCCTAATTGAAATATGCTTTATTGAAAAAAGCATGAATATAGCATGAGCCTCTCTTTCCTTTTAGGCCCATGAATATTCATTGATGTGTGTATGTGTGTCCATCTGCAACACAGGGTTGCCACGGGAGACAACCCATTGAGTCTATCTTCATCCTCTCATCACTCTCTTTTCTCTTTCATCTCGCCTCTCCTCCGTCACCGTTGTAACATTAATCTTCTCACTTTAGCAGTTTGGTGTCGTACTCTGCACAACTTCTCTTTTACCTAGTTGTTCTATTGATATAATTTAGAATATTCAAACACACACAAAATGTAAGACACGTTGACCATTTCTATTTCAAGGGGAGAAGGATTAACTGGTTGTTATGGATTTATTTCACAATGTATTATTATTATAATGAGAGCGCACCAGAAAGATATAGTGTGTGTGGATCCCTGTATGTCGCTGTGATCACAGCCCAATTCCCTCAGCGAAAAGCGATACAATCTTTTCATTCATGCTAATTGATGGGCAAGTTGGCAGCCTGATAATGAATTTCAAATCTCCATTCATGTCTGGGTGTGTGTTTGATGTTGCATGTGCGTGGCGTGTAATTCTGTGCAACAGTGGCCTGTAAACAGTCTAATTGACCTTTCCACACTCCACCAAGGACAACTCCTCCACCCACCTCCTTACGTCTGCTATTTCCTTTCTTCCCCTCTTTCCTCCATTCTGCTTTTGAATTTTCCTCTCACTGCTTGTGGCTTCTATTTTGTGTATCCCTCTGATATTGTAAAAAAAATTTTTTTAAATGGATAGTGTTACCATATTGCCACTTTGATATTGCTATGGTGGGACATTTTAAAGCTCTATTAAATGTGTTATTGCTTAATGGTCAAGTTAAAGTGAGATTTCAGTGAGTCAATCTGACTGAAATAATAAGTGGATTAATATTTACTGTAAGTCCTTCCTCACCTGCAGAGACCCAGACCACAGATTATTTTTACACCCACACAGATGACATGACAGGAATCAGGTAAACACTTCAACAGCTCAGAGCGCCGGCTGCATTATCATACAAAATATGTTAAAATAGAGTCTCATAAGTCAGTTGTTGCAATGAGATGCTAATTAGGGTCTGAGTCTTTTAATTTGTATTAATGTAAAACATATTGTTATGAACTCCATAAGAACCGGTTTTATAGGCTGGTGGCTTGTTAGGTTTCTGCATTTTTTCTTTTCTGCATTTTTTCTTTTCTGCATTTCCTTCTCACTTCCTTTTGTCACCTGCTGTCACAGGTGACAAAGACCATGTGAGAGGGGGAGAGAGTGTTGAGAACAGAGCAAAGTGTACTAGCAGTTAATTACCATTAGTGACAATTAAACACACAACGTAAATGCAATCTGTGTGTGTGTGTGTGTGTGTGTGTGTGTGTGCGTGCATGTGTATTTTGCTATTGTCGATCATTTATACAAGAAGTCACAAGCCGGCAGTGTGTTACAACTTTCACATTTTCAGGTTGCTACTGCTATGTCAGATAATATTGTTGAGTGACATTTCAAAGACGACCGGCAAGATTCCTCTCATCTCACCTTTTAATGACCTTTCTCTTCTCTCCTTTACCCTCCTTCCTTTTTATTTCTCCTCTTTTCTCCTGTCTGCAGTGATATAATTGGATTAGGGAAAATGTCTTGAGATGATCTCTCTATGGCAGGTCAACATCTGCCATTTTGTTTGATGGTGTAGATAGAAATTGGGAGTCAGGAGTCACAGATACATCCGATTAGAGAAGTACAGAGTTATGTGCGTTATGTATGCAGAAATGTTCAGAAGTTACATGAAGTCAGTTTCATGGCTAGACCAAGTGATGATTTTATTTCAATATTCTGACTAAAGTCCTTATTCTAAATAAATAGTAAGTGTATATGGAGCAGTCATTGTTAATTAGCTGAAAAAAGAAATGGAGATATATTCTCAGTCGGCTATTGAGAGAAAGTATTTCATTGTATATGTGTCAAAATGTTAAATACCTCTCATTTCAGATGTTTTTTTTTGTCCTTTTGGCTTATCCTGTGAGTTCAGGGTCGCCACAGCAGATCAATGTCCACATGTTGATTTGGCACAGTTTTTACACTGGATGCCCTTCCTGACGCAACCCTCCACAATTTCTACCGGGCTTGGACCAGCACTGCACAGCCGGGGAGGGGAATGGGCTTCTAGGGGTTCAGTGTCTTGCCCAGGGAACCTTCGACATATAGCCAGGGCAGGGAATCGAACCACTCACCCTGTGGACGACTGCCTTTACCAACTGAGCTACAGTCGCCCCCACCACAGAAAACACAGATCACATTAGCACAGACTAAACAACGAAGGAGTCCATCCTGTGCATCTGAGCCCACACAGATCTGCTTCAGGCTACTGCTACTCTTCCACAACTTCCTATGGACTTAAATATAAAAAATAAATAAAATATTTCTTTCTTGCACTTGCATCTCATGAAAAATAAATACTTCTTGTTATAGCACTTTGCTTTGATGTTTTCTCTTTGACAGGTTTCGCTTGCCTTGTACCAAACGTGTAAGTCGCTTTGGATAAATGCATCTGCCAATTGACTGCCATGTATTGGCCATTTATTGACACATTTTTGAACTAAATCTACTGTACCATTATAACTTTTAGCATGTTCACCTGTCAGTTGTTGCATACTGTATCACCATTTGTGTAATTTCCTAATCTTTTTAAAATATACAGTAAGGCTTTTATATTTTTGGACAGGGATACAATTTTCAAAATTTTGGCTCTGTGTATCTGCACAATTAATTTGAAATAAAACAATAAATGCTCAAAGTGCACAATGTCCCTTTTAAGGGTTTAATCAAAAATATTGGACTAATGGAATTACAGCCATATTAATTCACAGAACTTTAATTTTGGTAGCTCATAAATGTTGGATAAATAAAGTTAAAATGTGTTTGTTAATATTTATTTGCAAGTCCTTTGCAATGAGTACCATAGGTCTGGAAGCTATAGCAGGTGCTCAGTTTCTTTCTTGGTAATGCTCTGCCAGGAATTTACTGCAGCTCAGTTAACTTCCCATTGTCCATTTCCAATGAAGCACTGTCCAATGAAGTGGAAAGCATTTCAGTTGAATCTGAGCAGATACAATAGCCCTATTAACTTCAGTATTAATGCTGCTACTTTTCTCAGCAGTCACATCATTCAAAAATTAAATGATACCAGTTCCTTGCCAGATATACATTGCTTAAAAACACTACCTCTGCCATGCTTCACAGATGAGGTGGTACCTTCAGGCCATTAGAGGTTTCTTCTCAGCTGCTATAGTAACTCCTCTTCCCATGTTTCTGGTGCAAGTTGATCTTTGTCTCATCTGCCCATAGATGTTTTTAGTATGGTCTGTTTTTAAGATTTACCAGTGTTTAACATGTGTTGTAAAGAGTTTTTTTTTTCGGGAAAAAACCTATTCTGTCAGAGAACATAGCAAATAGTTGGATATTGCAACTAAAGTTGTTGCTACTCATCTGATGGATTTACTTAGGTTATTCAGTCTATTTTTTGACCAATTCCTCAAATTATTTTAAAAAGTACAACCCCAATTCAAAAAGTCAGGATGATGTGTACAACATAAATAAAAACAGAATGCAATAATTTGCAAATCTCATCAACCCATATTTTATTCACAATAGAACATACCAGTTGTTGAAACTGAGACATTTACCATTTCTTGGAAATATTAGCTCATTTTGAATTTAATATAAGCAACACAGAGGACATACTACATAATGATAAACATCGCCCTGTTCCAACTTTTTTGTATATCTCTTTTTCCAAATATGTACAAATCTGTCTGTATTTGTTACATCTTTTTGTGAAAACCAGAACCAACTTGAATTGTGCTTCAAAACATGTAGTTTAACACCTGAGACATTACATGGTTTTAAAAATCCAATATTACCTCAGGCTTCTTTCATTGGTCCTTCATCTTACAGTGTGAGCTTTTTCCCTACCACTTTTTCGCAAGGCTAAAGACTCCCAGTTGATGGAGTTTTTGTTAATGACCCTGTCTTTTAACATACCAATGAATGTACCACCTTGGGCACTGAGTCAATGAATCATGTGTGGAAAAAAAAAGGGTGCAGACAGGGAGAGATAAAGTGTATGGGGGGGGGGGGTCAGTTAACCATGACAAGCACCTCAAACTGCTCCAGTGACTTTACAGTGAAGGAGAAGAAGAGCAAATGGGGTCATAAGAAAAAGAGGGAAAGGAGAAAGAAGGTAGTTTGACAGATCTTTAATTAGCTGTGGTAATGAGTAAGAGAGGAGAGGAGGAGGCAGGAAGCAGTAAGTGTGGGAGAGGGAACAGTATCTTTAATTTAAATTTAAATTTAATTTCAGGCATCTTTTTCTCAGTAAATAGCCATCTATTTTTTCTTGTGAAATGACATTTGAGCTAGCATATTCTATCAGCTGTAGTTAGCTACACTAATTGAGACATAAACAAAGAATGATGTGTAAATTGTTGCCATTTTGTGGTGTTAGGGGGCATTCTTTTAGTTGGAATTAAGCCCCAACAAGATGGTTTGGGAAAATTTGTGGGTCAGTTAAAAGACACAAAAACCTACAATAACAACAATGTCTGAAGTAACACCATGGACTAATAATATCAAACGAGATTCAAACTGATGTCTCTTTCCTCAAATTCTTATATTTTGTCCTTTGTGGGGCAAATATGGCTTAGGAGGTAAAGTCGTCTACTAATCCCAGGGTTATTGGTTCTATTGCCGGCTCCTCCTGTCATACAGTATGTCAGAGTGTCCTAGCGCAAGACTCTAAAACCCAACTTACTTGCCCCGGTGGGTGCAGGCCGGCTGTATCACAGCTCCCCCATTGGTTGTGAGTGTGTGCCTGAGTGCAAATGGGTAAATAATAAGCAGTGTAAAACACTTTGTCTACCAGTAAAGTATATAACCATATTGTATAGTGCAGCATATTTTGTACAGTTTTGATATGTTTTTTTTGTTTGTTTTTTTTGGTTGATTTGGTTGCTAACTCCAGTGTTGCTTAAATTAAATTGCATTGTTTTAACTGGAGATGCCAAAAGCTAAAAATAGATAGATGCTAAAAATGTTTAGGTCAGTAATTTTGATATTTTGAATATAGCCTAGTCAGCATTTATTTAATATCAATAGATGAAATGTGTGAGCTGACTGCTGCTCACCTGAGCTCTGCAGAGCATTTTAGCATCTTTCAGTTCCTTGTTTTATTTTTCAGCCCACAACTAGGCTCACTGCTCTATAGCAGCAGCAAACTGGATTATTAAGATAAAAAATAAATGAGAAAACAATTTTAAATGACAATAAAAAGAACCGAATAAACCACAGATAAAATAAACACTTTAATTGATGTAAAAATATTCTAAATAAATGTTATGCATTTAGAGGTAGCTTTTATCATTAAAAGAAATTTATAACATCTATGACACACTAGGTTAAACGTGCATTGTTTTTGTCTTAATGGAAAATGTCCCCCATCTATTAAAGAAATTATCCAATTAAAAAATATTTCTGCTCCACTTAGATCCTCTGAAAGGCTGTTTCAGCAGTTTGGGGCACAACAGCTGAAAGGTTGAAGCAGCAAATGACATATTTGCATGAATGTATGATGTGTAGATGACCCACACATTGTTTTGATATATTGGACAATTATACAGACACTGTCACTATAGCAACTGTTAATAGTTTTTTCCTTGACTTAGATATTTTTGCTTTTTGCTTTAACACTTTTATAATACTACTTTTATAATACTACTCTGTAAAAGGTGTTTATTGTTGTCATAGTAGATGACTAACCTAACCTTTTCCCCATTTCCATCTTTTTGGACACACAAAACAAGTAACACAGTAACTTCACATTGTCTATAGATGCTAAAAATGTTTAGGTCAGTAATTTTGATATTTTGAATATAGCCTAATGCAGCATTATAGTGATGCCAACACACTACACTATTTTTACTTTGTAGGAAATATTTATTCTCATATTATTAAATATCTCATTTCCATGTGATTTTAGTATCCTCAGGAATTATACCATTACATGGCAACATGTAGGCTACGTGTAATATAGATTTACCCATGAACACACACCTGTTCACACACTTGCCTTTCATCTCCCTGGTCTATTTCCAGAATGTCCACCAACCTTCACACACATGTCACAGACTCACACAAACACACACACCTAGCTCAGACTGAAACACACATGAGCATGCACACAACACAAACATACACATTTCACCGCCATGGCTACCGTGAAGCCGACCTAGTTTCTATGGTAACATAGACAAGGTCAGTTGCTGGCTGCCAAGCCCCTGTAAACACCTGGGAGTGACACAGAAATATCCAGACAGAGGAATAGAGTAATTTTTATTGTTATTATGATCTATTATAGATATTCAAGTAAATAAAAGAGATGATCATTAAATATAAAATATTGACATCATTTCATATAAATAATGCATTTGCCATTTCTCTCATTGATCAAGTGCTTTAATTATTGATCATACACACTTTGTTTCCTAAACAAATGGCTTCATACTTCTGTAACACCTTTAAGTTAAATTATCCCCAAAATTTGTGAGAATTTTGTTCAAAATAAATATAAATTATTTTCCTCTATGTAAATTATGAGAGGAATAGTTACAGAAAATGAATAAACCTAAAACTTCTCTTTCTTTCTTGCAGTCCTTTTCCCCCTCTACCCAAACCTCGGCCGCTCTCCCCTCCTGCCATGAAACAACTCCTGTGGCAGAACAAAATTGGAAATGTGTTTCTATTCCTGTAGATATAAATATATTACACCAGACAGAAGGTGATGTATGTTACAAAGGCCCTGAAATAACCACTGGGGTAAATTTAGGCTCAGCTCACTGCAGACACTGTAAAACAGAATTGAAGAGTGAGAGATGGCTTCTTGGATGAGCTGTAGATCTACGTTTACTATGACAAAGATACCAGGTGGTGGTCATTTGTGGTTTGTTTGTTTGTGTATGTGGACAGAGAGAGAGAATGAGAGAGAGCGAGAAGAGGAGGTGACAGGGATTTTCACTTCAAAAGGCAGACAGGAGCACAACACAGATTAAAGCACACCAGGAATCAAAGAGCCTCAGGTGGTAGGCAACACACAGGTGTTCCCCCATTATATATGTGTGTGTGTGTGTGTGTGTGTGTGTGTGTGTGTGTGTGTGTGTGTGTGTGTGTGTGTGTGTGTGTGTGTGTGTGTGTGTCAGTGCATGTGTTTTCGTGGGTGCATACTTGCGTGTTGTAGAAAGAGAGCCCATCTATTTTTACCCCTTATCTCTCTTGACAACTCTCTTTGCTTGTTTTGGATTGTCTGTGCAATTCTGTATGGAAGTGCTGTCAAAGATGAAGGGAAGTCTCCCACAGACAAGAGGTGCTCTCTGTGTGTTTGACCTTGTAGACTTCCACTGAGGGTACTATACACAATATCTGAAGAGCAGTGTCAAAAAAAAGAACTATTTCCACTCACTGTTTACAACAGAATCGAGTTAGTAAAAAATCAGGACACACGCTCACAGAATCTCATTTATCTGTTTTCCGTTTTTTACCATATACAGCCATAACCACCATCACCACTACCAGAACTATCAAATGGAAACTCAAGTGAAATGTAAGTGAATCTAACCTGCACTTAAAGCTGCTTTAGTCAGCATTTATTTAATATCAATAGATGAAATGTGTGAGCTGACTGCTGCTCACCTGAGCTCTGCAGAGCATTTTAGCATCTTTCAGTTCCTTGTTTTATTTTTCAGCCCACAACTAGGCTCACTGCTCTATAGCAGCAGCAAACTGGATTATTAAGATAAAAAAATAAATGAGAAAACAATTTTAAATGACAATAAAAAGAACCGAATAAACCACAGATAAAATAAACACTTTAATTGATGTACAAATATTCTAAATAAACGTTATGCATTTAGAGGTAGCTTTTATCATTAAAAGAAATTTATAACATCTATGACACACTAGGCTAAACGTGCATTGTTTTTGTCTTAATGGAAAATGTCCCCCATCTATTAAAGAAATTATCCAATTAAAAAATATTTCTGCTCCACTTAGATCCTCTGAAAGGCTGTTTCAGCAGTTTGGGGCACAACAGCTGAAAGGTTGAAGCAGCAAATGACATATTTGCATGAATGTATGATGTGTAGATGACCCACACATTGTTTTGATATATTGGACAATTATACAGACACTGTCACTATAGCAACTGTTAATAGTTTTTTCCTTGACTTGGATATTTTTGCTTTTTGCTTTAACACTTTTATAATACTACTTTTATAATACTACTCTGTAAAAGGTGTTTCCACAATAATTTAGGCACAACTTGAATCTACCATATGCAGCTTTTGTCATCAAGTTAGCTGTAGCATGAGACTCAAAATCAACCCCCCCAGGGTGTCAAATACTGACACTGTGTCAAAGCCTGTTGTGTGTCAAAGATGCACGTGAGGTACATCCTCGCATCCACATGTGACACAGGGTTTGATAAGCCTCACTTAAAAACCTTTAGATGGGAAGATCTCTGTGCTGCTGCAAGTGCTGTTCTGTGAGTCTGTGTCACCAGAAGTCGACTGCATCCCCTCCACAATAAGATAAATTATGGAGCATATATCTATTAAAAAGATTAGTACAAGCTGCATCCTCTTGCTTTAAAGAAAATAAATTAATGCTTTAGATTACAACCTGTGACTAGTAACAATGGTTTACCTCCACAGTACTTATGGATATTTGGATATTTGGAGTTATTTGATAACAATAAGCAAACATGGGGGAATAACAGCATAACAAGCTGAGAATATGAAAAATACCTACAGTATTTTGTATTTAAGGGGTACTTAAATAATTACATATTTATATAATTAAATAATTACATATTAAATAATTACATGCTAGGTGCAAATACTTATGGTGTAACTACTGTGTAACTACAGATAAGAAGGGATAAGAGGCTCCACTTTATTTACAGCCCCCAGCTGTTTTGCCGACTGTATAACAACAGGTAACAAAGGGGTTTAGACATAGTAGATTTGGAGAAAAGAGATGGCAGTGCTAAGCCACACCTATTATGTGATATTTATTTATTTATCAATAACCTGTTTATATTACTAAAGTTCAGCTTATTTAAATTGGTTTTCCATGCTTCCATGAGGCAATACAAATAAAAGCATGATTGCTATTTAATCTCCCCAAAATTAATCTAGATTATCTAAACCCTTTTGTTACCTATTGTTTTACAGTACCTACTACAAATGAGAGCTATAATTTCAAGTGTACCCCTTAACCTCTTCTCATCTGTAGTTACACAGTAGTTACACTGTATGTATGCACACATATGATGTAATGATTTAATAAGTACAACAAAATACTTAATACTGTAGGTATTTTTTATTATTCTCATCGTGTTACCTTCTTATTCCTCAAAGTTTGCTTATTGTTTTCAAGTAACAATAAATATGTATCCATAGGTGTGGAGGTACACCAGTGTTACTAATAAGTTCACAGTAAGTTCACTCTACTTACCTTGTAAGTTGTGGGGTGTACAAAAATGCGATATAACAAAAGTTCTCCATTTGTGGTAAGTGTAAAGTATCATATTTTGTGCTCATAACTTTTTATGAATTTTGACTTTTTGTAAATTTAAAATCAAATTGGTTTTCAGCTTTTTTATTTGGCTGAAATTAGTCTCATCTAAAATGATGTAAAGTGAGAATAATTAGTAGTTCTAGACCCTCCAGCTCGCACATACACACACAGAGGTCCATCTATACAGAGCACTTTTTCCCATCAGGCTATGTCAGTTAATGCCCAGCAAATGGATTTAATGTCAAGAGTAAAATAGAGAGAAATCAAGAGAGAGAGAGAAAATGACAGGAGGAGGATAAATACAGAGAAGGAAAGTGAGACCAATGAAAGCATAAAGGTGGAGGTTGTGTGTGTCATTAAATAACACACATTTCTAATCTATATTTTTCTTGGCTCACTACAGAGAAGGCTGACAGCTTTCCAGTTTCAATATGTTAATATGTGTTTTTACACTGAGAACAGTCTATCAGATATGTAGGTGTTTACCTTTAAGCATCAGCCTCAAATTAGATGGATGGATGGTAGATGGTGCAAGGATCTGAGGAGAGAGGATAGGAGGCACTTTATGCTATTGACATTTACTTTGCGTTTCACCTCCTAAGTGAAGTGTGCAAAAGCAGCATTAGGATGAGCGGAAAATAGGGCAGACAGTACACATACGCGCGCGCACACACACACACACACACACACACACACACACACACAAACTGAAGTGCCTCTCTCTATCAACTGCAAAGGGCTGGCCATGCAGAAAGCCATTAGAACCTGTTCCCCTCTCACTCCCTCTCTCCCTCCCTCCAAGTGAAGAGCACCTGGTGTGGGCCACAAGGCCGAACCTCTCAGCTTCACCTCGCTGTTGGCCACCGCTCTCTACACACCCACTTGGCACTCCACTGTAGTGAGAAGAGTGTCTGAACTGCAACTGTACTGCCTCGACTGCTAAAAGAGAATCATGAAATGCGAAAAGTGTCTCAGCTGCTCACAGTGAAACTGTGCAAGAAGCAGACTACATCCGCTTAAAACACTTTTCTTCTCCCAACCTCTCTCCCCTAGTCTCAGCTGTCTTTCAGTTGCACACAGCCACACACAAGGGGAAATACATATACACACCATACTGTACACACAAAACATAAATACATGAGATGACAAGTGTCTGCTGCCATGGCAACCTGGTCAGCAGTGTTCTTGTTCTTTGGTTTTGTTGAGCATGACAGTGAGACTAGTCAGCATTTGAAGTTCAATCATGCACACATGTAACAGTTCTATATACAAACATGTTCACAGTCAAATAGTATGTACACTTGACATCACATACATACAAGCAATCGTGCATAAGCATGTGTAATATCTTGCTTAATATTTGTGGTAAAGTTAGAGATGATCTGATGGCTTAAAATTGTTTTAACTCACTGATAAATACTGACATCTACAGCACACACACTGCAAGTGTGTTTTGAAAAGAAAGCCATCGGTGGCAAAAAAAAGTAGATTTATTTCAATTTTCTGGTTTTCTGCATAAACTGACCTTTAAATTTGATCTGATCTTCACCAAGGTCAAAAATATAAATAAAATCAATATATCTAAGTTGATAAGACAAGTTGATAAATATATAATGTGTTGGTGGAAAAAGTAATGGCAATACAAGGTTTCTGATCTCACTAAACACCAGCTGGAGTCAGATGAAACAAGAATGGATTAAAGGTACCTTGACTCATAAAACCACTCAGTCTGTGTCTTGTGCTATTCACAAGCAGCATCAGCTGATGTGTCACAAAAGGAGAAGACCTACAATCAAGAGTTGTTGGTTTGCATTAAGCTGGAAGGGGTTACAAAGTAATATTAAAGACTTTAAATACTTATCAGTCCACAGTTGAACATATTGTCTATAAATGGAGAAGAGATGTTACTTTGGCTGCGCTCCATAGAGTAGGTGCCCAGCCAAGATTACGCCATAGGTTCAACACAGAATACTCAAAGCGCCAAGAAAGAACCCTAGAGTAACAGATAGAGGCTTGAAGGACTTACTGGAGTTGGTTAACATCTTTGTTCACGACTTAACTATATGCAAAACATACAATAAACATGGTATCCATGGCAGGGCACCATGGAGGAAGCCATTGCTGTCCAAAAATAACATTACAGCATGTCTGAAGTTTGTCAAAAACCACCTTGACACTCCACAAAATCACTGGGATTATAGCTTGTCGACACATGAAACGAAAGTAGAATTGTTTAGGAAGAATAGTAAATACTATGAATAGTATTGAATACAAAAAATGGTGTTCACCACATTATTAAAACTGAGAGCCCTGGTGTTATTAACAAACTTTCGATTGCAATAGATTTTACAAGTGTAGGCCACCCTTAGATGGACGAATGCCTAGACCCACACTATTCCACAAGAGCGTCAAAAATGACCTGTGTTAGAATAAATGTGTTTTTATGCCACTTTTGTCATTTTGGTTAATAAAAATCATTTGTATCATATTCTGTATTATATTTTTGTCCACCCAAGAATTCATGTTTTATATATTTTTATTTTTCACTTTTTAAACATTTTTAACATTTGAAAAGAAAATCGAACAGTAATAGAAAAATGCCAACATCCATTTTGTGTGTGTGTTTGCTTATAAATGGTAAAGGGCTACTATATAGAGCTTTTTTTCCAAAGCGCGTTGCAATGTTTACAATGTGCTTTACATTCACCCATTCACACACACTCTCACCCACAGATGGTGGTGGCTGTCATGCAAGATGCTCACCTGACCCACCGGGAGCAACTTGGGGTTCAGTGTCTGGCCTAAGGACACTTCAACACATAGTCAGTAGGGTCCGGGAATTGAACCGCTGACCACTGATAACTCTCTTTTCTTGCCTTCTTGTCTCATCACTGTATGCAGTTGTGACAAACTGCCTGTTTCGGGCTGTGTGTTATTGTGCATTGTACATTGCATCTCCCACATCGACTGACTTCAAGATCTTTGTTACTTGAATGTTTTGTATGACAAGCAAACCATTGATCAATATGTAGCAAAATAAAGCAATGTGCACATGCATGAGTGCTCAGACACACACGCATACAGTAATGTTAGCTAGTTTCGCAAACTATAAAATAGGCAAATTTGATGACGTGTGATATAAAACAGACATACTCTTTCACAAAATAGTCAATAATGACACACAAACACACACACATTCACTATTGTTAGCTTCATTTTTTTACCTTAGGAATGTGTGTGCCTGTCCTTCATGACTACTGTGTGAAAGAGTATGTGTTATAGTCTGTGAAGAATTTATATTCCTGACAGTCAATGAATTGGAGGTTCCCATGAAATTTCATAGGAAATGAATGTGGCTCATTTTTGACCCAACTCTGGAACTTAGGGTAGTAATATGAAAAACACAATTTCGTAAAATGTATAAATGGTAGGTTGAAAATGTAAGTGCCGTTATCATTTTTTGACACTTATGCATCTAAAGGTTGATAAAGTGGTCACTGAGAGTATACAGGTGTAAGCTGAGCAAAGAAACAAATAGGTCAGTGATACGTTCAAACTCACTGTAATGAGTACATGTTGCCATGGGAGGGAGACACAGCTTCATTATAGCAGCCTTTTGAGTAGTACATGTTCATCACTGTCTCTCCTGAGCATTCGTTTGCGCTGGAATCAAACTGTTCATTCCTACTTAGGCTGCGTTTCTACCCGTGAACTAGATAACTGGTTGAGATAATGAATAAATGTGTATAATTACTGACTTTACAGATTGTCCCTACCTCTTGTTGTAATTGTTTGTAGAGCCTTTGTGGATTCAATTATGGCCATTCAACAGGTCCACTGTTTATCCCTGAGACTTAGTGGATGCATGTGAGGTATTGGTCTGTGGTCTGATATTACTGTGGCACATGTCCAGTGCTTTGTTTATGTCCAGCATCACTGTTGGTCTGATATTACTGTGGCACATGTCCAGTGCTTTGTTTATGTCCAGCATCACTGTTGAGTACCAGTGGACACTGGACACTATATAACAGTTGATAAAAACTCAACTTTGCGATTGCACGGCACACACGAGGTTCATAAACCCCTAACAATTTGCATGCAAACTGTAAACCTTCTTGACCAGTGACTGTGTAGCAATGAAAAGGTTTGTTGACCATACGACCATTAGCCTGATCACTGGGAATAATGAGTCGACCTACTTAGAGGAAGTAGAAGCCAACAATCTCTAATCTTCAAGAATAATGTATCCATCCTTGCACAGTCCCTGCAAACCTTTGATGGCAGCTTCCTCTATGGTTTGAACAAGGGATATTCTGACATAGAGCTGGAGCTTGTAAATCTTTCACATTTATGGTAAAAGTGATTAGTAGGTGAGTAAGGATGAATTGGACGGAAAGTGGATGCTGATAAAACAGTGCAGAACACATAAAAGATAAGACATTTTAAAGATTTTTGTGTGTGTGTGTTACATACAGAGTAACTACATTATTGTTTAATAAAATATAGGTTTTCACATTCACTGTTCTAATACAACACAGGCCTGGTACAAGTGGGACTATTTTGGAATATTGGGCTATCAATTTGTCTATGATTTCTCATTGAAGATATCCTCAGCCTCATCCTCACCTGTTTTGTGGTGCTGTTAAGACTGATTTTTCATAAAAAAAAAGATGAGAGTATTAAACACAGAATAGACCTTTTTCACATTTCCTAATTTCCCCACTGGAAGCAGCCAAAAACAAGCATAGGATAAATTGCAAAATCTAAAAACTTGAGCTTTTCTAGCATACCTGAAATTTTGTGTTCGGTGCAAAAACAGACAAACTTGTCTTTTCACGCATTTCCAAAATTTCCAAAACTTAAAAAGAAACGGTGTCCGAAAGTATTCATACCCCTCAAAAGTTTTGACAAGTTACAACCACAAACGTTAATGTATTTTATTTGGATTTTATTTTTTCTGCTGTCTTTAAGTGTCACCCCCTCTTGGGTTAGTCACAACTCATTCAAATGCTAAAATCTGAGTAGAGGCTCATCTATGTTTTTCTTTTCCATTTCATGTCTAGCAATAGCATAATCAGCTTTCCTATTCCTTATTTCTCCTTTATGTTCAAGTTTTCTTAAGTTAAGGTTGAAGAACTTGTTGCCATCTAAGACATATCACTGCAGTAATTATCCCATGGAAGGCTCTTTTCAATTTACTTATTTAAATCCTGATGACTTTTATTTTCTTATGACATATCTATTGCATCACTAGTGGAAAATAGAAAAACTAAAATTGTAGGAAACACAACTAAAACTAAGTGACATAAAAATATAACAAAATGATTTAGTCAGAATCAAAACTGAAATAAAATACAAAAGAACTCCCCGTGTACATCAGGACTGTCTTGCTAATCTTCACTTATAGTAGACATGATTACAACGTTCTCTTACTGCATGATCAGAAAACTGTCATGTTCCTGGTCCTGGTTCTTTCCATCATTGGCCAATTACAGGTGATTTGAGAAGCCTGTACAAACTTTTACATTTACATTACATAATACATTATTATGTTAAACGTATAATTATTGTGTTTATAATTTTTTTTGAATTAATTTAGAAACAGATATCAGAGACAAAAAAAGACAACTAAGACTGTAATGTTTTCTTTTCTTTAATGGGTGTTGTCTATTAACTTTGGTGCACAGTGATAAACAGTCACAGAGCTACAGTATATACTAGCCATCATGTTTATCTGTTGGATCCAAGTGCAGCACCCTGTGCATTAACTATTAGTTACACAGGCAGCAGGAAAAAGGTAAACACATGATGATATACAGTTGTTCAGAAATAAACTGCATAGATAAACAGTATATTCAGTTAAAGTGATAAAAAACAACACATCCTTCTACTGTATAACCTTCAGTTTGAAAATCTGTTGTATCTGTTAGCAGCTAACGTAAAGTACAGGAAATCATGGGTCACTACTTCCACCACAAAGAGTTTTAGGGCCACTGTAGCGCTCTGTGGACGTTATGATGAGTGATCACTGAGCAACACTACTATTTCAATTATTTTTCTACATTTCTTTGGACAAATATGTTATAATATGCCACGCAAGATGAGTAAATATTGATCTTTTCAGCTTGCATCATATGGTTCTAATTTGGTATATATAGTGTATATGAATGGTGCTACACTTCTTTCTGTATTCTCTATATTAAATATGTTTCTCCTTCTAGTTGAAAAATTATGTCATTCCAACATCCAAAGAAGTTGGTTGACCAAAACTATATGAGCAACAAGATAACATCAACTCCTCCAGATGACAGAGGATATGAAACGAGATAGAAGGTAGAAGACAAACACATGAACTGTCAAAGTGGAGCCCTAAGAAGGAAGTTCAAAATTAAATAAATTGCCCTTAAGACTAAGCCTATCTATAATTTTAGCTCATGTCACAGTGAACATCTTCACAAAAACTGCACTTGAGAATTTACATTAATACGTACATATGGTGTATATAGTGATCAGAACCAAACCCACAGCTGGATTGGCTCCAGTGCATAGAAATGAGTTTATAGGTAATAACATTATTTAACTGCAGTGTAAACAAAGACTTTAAATTATGTACACAATGAGCCAATGAACTGGGTCTGCTGATTGATATATATGTAAATAAAGATACCCTTGTCCGAATTAAATGTTTAAGTTTGTTTTTATCAGTGTAGCTCAGCCATCAGTGAACAGCTCATATAAACCACCACACCTTTTCTTTGGCAAAATTTAAATCTCTTTTCCCTTCACATTTTAAAAGCATAACTTTAATAATTTTCTATATTAATAAAAGGAACATCTCACCCAGTGGAATGATGTGTTTTTGGACAACATCTAAGTAACAGATAAATAAATTAATGCAGGCAGCTGACTGAGAGGTAATTACTGTGAACAGAAGCAATTCATTGTTGGTCATGTCTGTAAGTGGATTGGTAAAAATTTCACAAATTTAAACAATGACCAAAGTGATACTTAGATATCGTTTAAGCCTATCAAGTCTTTGACCACGAGTTGCTCTGTAGAGCAACAATGTTTTGAGAAGCAACATTATTAGAATTACATTAAATGAGGTAGTAAAGGAACTTAACATGTTACACCTTCAAGGTAAAAGCAAGATGTGCCTGAATAGAAAACACTGAATGCAAAAAAATGTTTTACATTACAATACTGGACATGTGTTGTATTGTAAAACATTAGGGGAACCCTTAATTGTAATTGTAAGTAACATTTTCAGTCAGTTAACACACCGCTCCACAGCCTGTAATACTGTGCACAATGTTAGTGCACACCAAAATTTAAAAGTGATAAAAAATTTTAAGATAAGTGTTTTGATGAGAGTGTAGTGTGAAACCTTCCAGTCGCTATTAAACTGAAATTGTTGCTTCCAAAGCAACAGACCCCACTGTTTTTGGAGTCATCTGGCTTTCACTTCGAGATGGCCTGCTCCTCCATACCAGCTTGTGTCATAAGCTCAGCCACATCCTTTTCAAAGTGATCAATGAGGGTTCCCATCTCATCTAGTGTGACAGTGAAGGAAATATGGGATAAAAATAAGAGGATACAAACTCCTGCACACTACTGTAGAAGGAATAAAAGGTGGCACAGACAGTCCTTATTGCCCCTAGCTCCCTAAAAGGTAACTCCTTATAAATGGTTATAAATATATTTCCAATCCCTGTTGCCCATGAACCCATTAAAACCTGAGTTAGGACGCCCCCAGTGGCCACCTGTGTTACCAGCAGGACCTGCTCTCAGGTGTGTTGTTAACGGGACGCTGCTGAAAGTTCAAAGCAAAGACAACACGTGCGTAACCACCACACTTTTCTGCGTCATTTCTGAGCTCAGCCTAGACATCAACAATATGTAGTCTGTGTCTAAATTGTTACAGTAGAGAACCGTTTACTGAAAGGATATTTTGGCTTTCCAGGTGTTCAGAGATTTCCTGGAAATGTCCTTGAAGTCGCTGCATCGTTTCCTCCATCTTAAAAGGAGAAAAAAACTCAGGTATTAAAGGTACGCGTGGTACGTAAATAGCGGTGGTGCTTCCAAGTTAGAGGACACATGACTTAGCTCACATCAAACGAACTTACCGCTTCTTTCATATCTTTAGCTGCCTTACACTCTGTTTTTGACATCGCTTCTTCACTACCAAATAAAACTTCCTGGCTAATCTATATCTTGGACAAAAGACCTGACTGTTTGTGGAAGAGAGAGAATAACTGTTTCAGCGTTAGCTGTGACTCCCATAACTTTACCCCACGTTTAGTCGAGATGCTACAAAAAATGACTTCCGTCGGCAGTATGGATTCTTTCAAAATAAAGGTCATGTTAACTAAAAGTCTTGGTTTTATTTTCTTTTTCATAGTCTCAAAGAGAAAAACCAAAGGAGCGTAAAATATTTACCAATTTTTCTGTATACGTTAATAGCAATGCAGCAGTGCCCTAAAAATTAGATCTAGGCTATCGAAGTGCAAAATACCCTATGAACTCGACTATAATCTATCAATTTACAGTCACAAAGTTGGTTCAGTGTAGGGGATACGAAATTAAAGATTAGAAAATAATTACAAATGCATCCCTGTATTTACATCACACATTAAACGTGGGTTTTGCTTTGAAAGTAAATTCTACTAAAGTTTCGGTGTCATTCTCTCTTATGTTAACTGGCTTGACTTTGACATTTATAGTGATTTGTATGCTTGGCTGCATATGGGAAGAGCTTTTCTGTTAACTCCCTGTAAACGGGTTTATCCTGTCATACAGGTCAGTGTGTGTAATGTGTATGTAGATGAGTAGAAGTGGTTCCCTCTCCCCACACTGGAGCTTTGGATTTTATATAAGGGCTTATCCTGGATGACAGTGACAGATGACAAGAGAAAGTCCTCGCCCATCAGGGTTATATAACTTTCATTAATCCGTTACAAATCTTTATAATCTGAATTGTGTATCAAAATAATTTCAACTAAACAATTAAACAACAACAACTAAAATAAACCGGGTTATATGAAATATTAATTAAAATAATATGAAATAATAATGAAGATGTAGCAGGCAGAGCAGAAAATAAAGAATGATGTTTCACTTTATGCGAAACAAGCCCCTTCCTCACAATATTTAGCGTCTGTACCAGAGCCTTATTAATCCACTATGATTGGGGGACTCTGCTGATGGGAGTAAAGACCTCCTGTGGGCCTCAAATAAGCTGTTTAAACTTTGAAATACTGAATCTGGGTTCTACTCAATGCAATAAATGTCTTTCTATTCATCAGTTTCTACGGCATATGTATTTTCAATTTGCACTTTGAAAGCTTTAATGGGAA
This sequence comes from Channa argus, assembly GCF_033026475.1. Taxonomy (NCBI): domain Eukaryota; kingdom Metazoa; phylum Chordata; class Actinopteri; order Anabantiformes; family Channidae; genus Channa; species Channa argus. Next base: position 22,486,053 of record NC_090197.1, read on the forward strand.
CAGCAGAAATGACACCCAAAAAGAAGTGGGAAAGTTTTGTTTATTAGCAAAACGCTAAATTATGTGTGCATGAAGCATGACGCAATGTGTGACACCATGAACCCTTTAGTTGCTGAAGCATCTAAATATAAATTAGCCATTGTTATTATTTTTATTAGTGTATTTACACGTCCTTCCTACACGTCCTTTTCTTACTATGACCTGTCAAAGTGGCTTTTTTCACATTGGTACACGCTTTTACTGAGCTCAGAGTTACTGAAAATTTGGCTAGCAAGAAAAAAAGGCACAAATTAGGCACATTTTCATACGTGATTATTCTTCCACAGCCCACCTGCATGGGAAAAATATTTTCCTGCACGTAGTGTGTGCTGTACAGACAACACTATTAAGTAGTGTGTGAATCATCCTAACCGAGTCGGACATCTTTGCTTAAACGTAACGCACGACGTTCCAGGAAGTGTGAGCTGCAGCGCACAATAAATACACTGAGCGGCCAGTCAGTGAAGAAATAGTTGAAATACGGGGGCGTTGTGCAAATAAACAGTTGGATTATCTTTCAACTTAAAGGGCTTTTTATACCGTTTGTAGGACGTCTGAGTGTTTTTATTTTTTTGCGCGTTAAGTGCAGCATTTTGTACAACGCTAGCTAGCATCAGCACAAGTGTTAAATCACAGGTATGGGACGTGTTAGTCAGATTATCAGCTACCGTCTCCTCCCTGTTCTGTCAGCACAGTAGCTAACATTTCATGTTCTCAGGGCGTGCGCTACTGTTCTTTGCTGATACTGTTACGTTATCCCCTGGCTCTTCAATCACTACCCTGGTTGCGATGGCGTGGCAATAGCTGCTCCTTTGGTGGCGTAAAGCCGAGCAAGAAGGAAATACGGATGTGACTCCCTCCACACTCAGAAAGTCATTATAAGGAACCAGAGGAGGCTAACCACCCACTAACTTAACAGAGCCCGTGACAGCCAGCCTACATTCGTTATCAACCCTTTGCGCGGCTGAGTAGCTAGTGAGCAGCAGCTGAACATGGAAGACGAGGTGTTTGACCAGCTTGTGTACATATTTAACAGTCTGGTGTCGTGGGTCGCTGCCGGTGCCATGGTTTTTGGTGGGGTGGTGCCCTACATCCCCCAGTACAGAGACATCCGCCGGACCCAGAATGCAGAGGGGTTCTCCACCTATGTGTGCCTCGTTCTCCTGGTGGCAAACATCCTACGAATACTCTTCAGGTGACTATTATCTGTCTGACCAGTCACCAGACCAGCTTCTGATGTTTGGTGACAAAATTGCATTCAAAATTCTGCCAATTTGAAGATCTCTTGCCTTTGATCTATAATATATACATTGCAGAAAACAAGACTTAGGAAGTTTACAAAATCAAAGACGTACTCTCTGAAATCATCCACCCTACCGATTTAGTTATGTTGGAGTTTTAACTACACATGGAAGGCACATAAGCTAACAAAAAACGATCCAAGATATCCTTGCTAAGGTGTAAATACTCTCACAACAAACATCATTCTACCATGACAATTTTTAGAGTCAGTACTCATATATCTGTATTATCAGTTTTTAACTGCTGTTTGGCTACTTTATCTAATTGGGCTGGAGAAGCAATCAAGTATTCAGGATTCAGGAATCCTGTTAAATATTTTGGTAACGTGGTGATTTTTTTTTTTTTTTCCCCTTCTTTTGCTCCCTCAGATTTGGACGCTACTTTGAGACACTGCTGCTGTGGCAGAGCATCATCATGATCGCCACCATGCTCATTATGCTCAACCTGTGCACCAGCGTACGCGTGGCAACGGAGCTCAGCACCAAGAGACGCTCCTTCATAGGTCAGAAACCCTCTGCGGGTCCTCTTTACAATGCAGATAATCCTCTATTAAACTTTTAAAACACTGTAAATAAAAGACAGTATGCGCCTGAAAGAGTGTGTGGGAGTGGCAAAGAACGTGTAAGAGGGCTGTGAATGTGTATAAAGTATAAGTATATATCTAAGAGTAAAAGGGGGAATGTGTGTAGGTACTGTAGGTGTATCTGTGAGTGTTGAAATGTAAATGTGTGTATGAATGTTCATGGGCTGTGTGTGCATGTGCATACATAGTGTTAACAGGTCTCCTTACAGGTCTGCTTGAATAATCCAGTTTAACCTTCTTCAAAACTTGCAAAATCAGACGTGGTCCACTTTTAAATACATTGAAAATTATTACTTGTGAAGTGGTTGGTTGTCAAGCAGGATGTGAATTTTAAAATCAAATTTAAATTGTATATAACTGGTATATTTCTGCTTTAAATCCATACCCATTAAGTAAGATTAAGTCTGAAACAAACTTTTTTCACCATTTCAAGTGTATAACAGATAGGTACCCATCTAAAGACAGTTGACAGATGTGTCCTCAGAATGTCCACAGTTCAAAGCCTGTTGTTTTTGTTGTTAGTGTGTATCAGGGTCTAGCTCCTAAAGTTATTAGGTAGCCACCATGTTGAAACATTAGACTCTATGTCATACATTAACATCCTTTTGTACACAAATGGACAAGAAACAGCCCTCTGTTGTTTCTAAGTCATGCGCTTAAGACCTGCATCACTTGTTGTTTGCCGAGTAGGAATTCCAGGCTTACTGTATACTCTCCAATATCAATATTCCCTTGCTTCCTGTTCCTGTGGCAGTCTGAAGATTGGGAACAGCAGGTCAAAAAAACTGAGAAGTTAATATGAAGCATACCAAATGAGGGCAATGAGACATATAACTATGGGACTTAAAATACAGTGTGACTAATGTACACAAATAAGGATAAAAATTCAATATTATAATAAATGAAACATTATGAAAACAAAACAAGTTACATTTAAAATATAATGTAGATAAAACAGACAATTGTAAAAGAAAAACGACAAGGGTATAAAATACGTAAAAGTAGGAAGATATGCATCCTATTCTATCTAATACACACACACACAGTGTATAATATAAATTTGCATCCCGTTCAATGCCATTTCAATGTAACAGGGTGCAAACTCATCCCTAAACCTAATAAAATAATAGTGCACATTTAGCTAGTGCAAATGATCCATAATCATTAGAACTAACAAAATTGTTAAAGGAGACAAAAAAAAAGTTGTAGCAAAATAATGTAAATTACATTGTTGAAAAAGTTTGCATACTTCTTCATAGATTGATTAAAAATTTAAGTTTAATTTCACAATAAAGAACATTTGTGCTAGCTGAATGTGCAAAAAATAGAATGTTGATGGAAAAAGTCTTTATTTTACTGTGTTTGCATTCCCTCATTTTGAAATGGCAAAGTTTTACACACAACTTTGTGAAGATACAAGATACTGAGATACATGCGCTGACTCGTCTAGTAGGAACACTGTTGCCCTTTTTTGCCCCAAATGCTCTGTAATCAGTTACTTGCAGTAAATAGACAATCTGTAATTTTGCAGTGCCATTAATAACTTGCAATGTCAGAAATTATTCAACCAATTGTCATTTTTGTTTTACAAAGTCATGCCCATGTTCAGTAATCTGATACATCACGGGTCATTGAAGGCTTTGCAGAAAAATAAAGAAAACCAAGCTCTTTTTCTTTCTTTCCTTGTTTTTCCCCCCTCCTTTTTTTTGTCTGTAGCAACAGACAGTAAGGACGACGAAGTCAGAATCGCTAAGAGGCTCTTTCTGGGTATGTACAGAACTTAATGTGTCTGCCATAAACCATCAGTTGTAGTTCATCTACCCCTCCCTCACCATCTATGTGTCTAATGCATGATTACCTGATGTGGCTCTCCCTGTAGCCCACCCGAATAATAACTGATGATTACTGATACCATTTAAAACATTTAAATAAAGCATGAGCCCATTTAACCAACTTTTGCATCCACTTTTACTGCCTGACCATTGTAGCCACTGTGATCCTTTCAATGCATGTTACACTAATCCTAATCCGCACAAAACAAAGTTTCTTTTTTTGATTTGCTTGAACAAGCTGTGTGAATGTGATTTAATTTTTTTATTTTCTCTTGAGGGTTTTTTTTTTTTTTTTTGAGTTTGTTGTGCTTAAATCACAAAAATAAGCATTTTCTAAATTGACAGGGAGTAAATCTTAAGAACGGTTATTATTATTTGTTGGAATAGTCTACTTTACACTAATTTACACTACTAAACGCTGTTTAGTACCCTTTTATGTGTTAATGAACTGGTAAATCCTGTGCATGCTTGCTTTGTCATGCCCTAAAATATGGATGTACAGCTTCTATTGCAATGGCAGCTTTATCCAAATTCAGATAAAACTGCTTGTAATCAGTGTTTTCTTCTAACACTTACTTTGAACTACACTTGGTTTCATCATAATACCCCTCTTATAATGGATATGTAAAAAAAAAAAAAAAAGGATTTGGATGTGCTGAGTCAGTGAAATCTGTGTGAGCTAGATACAGTCTGTATCTTTAGTGCTTTCATCCACTAATAAGTTGAATTTAAAATTATTAATAGTGTGGTTTTTAACTTTTCTAAGACAACAGGCAATTTAAACAATTTCAGCCATTGGCTTATGATGTTGATACCCTTTTCTGTAGTTGTTGAAAAGTTGTTAGTAGATTTTGAAGCAAAATCTACTAACAACATTGAGATGGGAATGAGATTGGTCTTAACTATCAGTCTGATCTTGACAAAACAGGTTGTTAGAAGTGTGTCCACCTGAGTGCACCTAGGAACTGGGAAACAGCAAAGTTGTTCTTGCAATGGACATTAGGTGGCAGAATGAGACAATATTTGCTCAATGTGAAAAGGCACAGAGCACACTTGCCTCAGTGTGTGACAATATTTTACAAATTCTCCCATAGCACTATCTAATGCACACTAGATGACTTGGTGTTGAGGTGATATTGTGCAGCCTTTTGTTGGAGGTTTTCCAGTCATTTTTCCAGTCATACAGTTTTTACCAACTTTTGCTGTTTTCTGCAATTCACCCAGTTTGTCTAGTTTTGTCATCCAAAGAGAAGCTGATGTTTTTGGCTCTGCAGCACCAGGGGTTCAGGCTTCCACGGGTGGTCACTTAACAGCTCTGTAAAAGGGGACAAGCCTAATTCTTTAATTACAACACGGGCTGCGCCTGTTCATTGATCTGTTAGAAGAAATATAAGAAAAATCAAGATGAAATTTCAAGATGTTGTGCTTTGTTGATATAAAGCATGAAAACCCCTGGTTAGATAAAGCAGAGCTGTGGTTAGTTGGACCCACAGCTTTACTTGATGGCCTGGAGCACCTTTTTTATAAGGATAAAAATTCTTAGTTTTTACAGAAAATATAGATCCTAGGGAGCTCACAATATGACTGCATCCAACGGCTGTTACTGTGCACAGCACAGGTGGACCAGCTTCACATTGTGGCTTCCTGCTATGACTTGCCCTAGTGTTGTTTAGTCAGCAGGAGACATTCTTGACCTGTACATTTCTCTGATTGCCCAGTGTGTTCCTCTTATGTTCTCCAAGCCTTAATCATAGCATACATTTGTTGTCAAGGCAGCACAGAGTCATTATCACACCAGGCCCATCCATCAAGCAGCTGGGCATCTGTACCCCGAAAGAGAAACATAATTCGGGAAGCCTTTAAATAGAAATCCTTAGCATGACTGGCTGTGGACATTTCGTGTAGACATTTTACATTGTAATATGTAATTTTGGTATCGTAGATAAAATCCTTTACAGTTTATATATGTTCAAAATCACCTGAAAGTACAGTTACACAAATGGACACATCTTTGCCGTACAGTATATGTTGTGTGTAGTTTTAGCTCTCAGACAGACGGTGAATCCTGGTGTAATAGCAGCTCAGTGGGATTTATACAGAAGAGTGCCTGCTATCTTTTAAGCAGATTAAAAGTTCAGATCATTTGGCCGTGTCAGTCAGAAATGCTGGCCATCACTCAGTTGGAGGTAAAAGAGTTTGGAAGGAAAGAGTAAGATGAAACGCCTGTGGAGAAATTTCTGACAGTGGTGGTGGGGAAAGTTTCACCTTGTCCAATGTGTACTTGAGTTAGATTTTGCTTTGAGTTATTTGAAGACCTGGAAAGGAAGTCCTGATTGGATTCTTCAAATTCTCGAGCAGCTTAGAAATTAAACAGGCAAATGTTCAAACAGGTCCCTGTGCTTCTATGCAGTCTACTGTACTGGATTCAGACTGCAGGGTAGCTGGTCTGCTCAGAAGCAGCACATGTAACAAGCACATACCCATTCATGTTCCCATGTTCATATTAGTTTTCAATAATGCAGTTGTAAATAGTATCAATAAAATTCCAAAAAGAAGACTTCTGGCCACCAAGCAACAGTGGAGAAAGCTCAGTGTTGGTTTTAGTGTCTTTATGGTAATTGTTGACAGCACAATTGATTTAGTAAATGACAGTAATTATCCATCAAAAAATGTGAAATTAACCCATTTGTAAGAACTAAGAGTCAACAGATAAAAGGCTAATCCAATTCAAGAACCTGGTTCCAAATCCAAACGAAGGTGTAATATAGTAAAAATCTACTAACTCTGATCTTGTGGCCGGCTGGATTCAGAAATTACTGGCAGGTACCATTGCCCTTAGATTACACCATTTTTGAAAAACTCTATTTCTATAGCTCCAATCTTAACTAGAGAATCTGAAGCACTATGTACACTATACCATGCCTATGAAAGTAAAGTCTTTTTTAAAATTTAATGATTTAATTGTGAAGGAGGAAAAAAAAGTGAAATGAACTTGCCGTCTGCAGGCTGTGGCTTTCTCTGAAGCAAATCAGGAAGAATTTCATGAAACTGCACATAGTAACATTATGGCACAGTACAGTATGTAAGTTACATGGCGGTGCCTCCAGAGAGCTCCATTTCTTTCTGTTGTTTGGCTCTGGCCCATCACTCATTCTGGTCCCATGGTGGTCTATTGCTGTACTTTCATTAGGTGTGGCAGGACAGAAGAAATCACCTTATCCTTTAGATGCAGTTATCCCTTCCCCAGGGGCAGGTAAAGGACTAACTTTTAGCCTCAGTACTTCTCTGGAAGAGGCATAGCATTTAGCCTTAGTGGCAGAGCAGAAAGGTTGCTGTGCTTTGGCTCGGCAGTGAAAGCCTATTAGTCACTGTGAAAAAGCTCCCAGTCCAAATTTCAGAAAATGAAGCTTGTTGAAAACCAAGGTTCAATTTCCCAGGCTGTTATAACTGTCTTTCACAATAATATCACTGCTTCCCCGTTGGGCGCTTTTGAGTGACAGGAAACCATTATTTCAACTACCCCCATGGACTTTTCCAGGGCCTAACTGAAGTTGGCAGGGAACAGTTGGTAAACAAGCGATTGAAATCTCCATCTCTGACCCGTCTCTTCCTACACATGTACCACAACTCTGTGGGACTTTAAAATGAGCTGTGCACAAGAAGTTTACCCACCACAGGGAATCTGTTGTATGTAGCACCAGTCTGTTCCCAGCACAGGGATAAAAGAGGAAGAGGAGGATGCTTCAGGGTACGCAAGTGGCATAGCAGGAGACAGTGTATGGCAGGGAGATGGCTGAGGCACAGTACTGTGATAAACATCCCTTAATGGCCACTATGAAATGGTGGACCACATAATAATTCGGCCCACAAGATGTTGTTGCTCAAAATTGGAGAGAGATGTGTCAAGTCATATCCTAAAAGTCTGCACATGCAGGCTTAAAAGTTGATGACAGTACAGAGCTGACACAAAGAAGTACAAATCCTGAAATACAGGAATGTGCAAACAACTGAAAAGCATGAGATACTCAATGTACTGCCTTTTTAGTTAAAGCTAAAGTTTTTATAAAGTGTACTTTGCAGATTCCTGACCTCCAAATTCAATTGCAAGAAGGGGGAAAAAAAAAACTTTAATTTCACTACAGTGTAAAACGTCATGCAGTGTTTCTCCTCCTCCAGTTCTCACTTCCAGGGATGGGTAAAATGAACAAGTTTTAAAGTTTCTGCATTCATTAGCATCATCAGGATCAGTGCATACTTCAATACTGTCACAGCAAAAGCTGTACCTCAAAATGCTAAAGTGATCGTGGAAAATAAAATGTAGGAAGGTAGGAATAGTTTGTATTGACTTGGCTAATACTGTATGAATTTTGAAGTGAATTCGTTATCTGTACCTGCTTATCCTGTTTGGTTCACGAGGCTGGAGTCTTTCCCAGCTGTCATTGGGCAAGAGGCGGGGTACACCCTGGACAGGTCTCCGGTCTATCTCAGGGCCAACGCAGATACACATACACAGACTGACAACCATTCACAATCACATTCACACCTATGAACAATTTAGAGTCATCAGTCAACCCAACATCCCTGTTTCTGGACTGTGGGAGGAAACTGTTTCAGTTGGTGCCCATTTGTTCCATTACTTAGAGCTGAACATATGATGCATGAGATGAAATGGTCTGTGTGTTTAGCGTGAAGCTATGCAATGCCTACAGCAGCCAGCTGGGCACTAAACTCTGCTCGCTCGCACTTGATTGTGCCTCCATGTGCAGCTCTTATCGGGCAGCACCAGCCTGCTGCTAGCTGGCTCAGGTTCACCATCCCTATGGCTCTGCTGTGAAGTTACAGCTCCACAGCTACACGAGGCATCTGGAGCCACAATACCTTTTTGAACTGCACTTTTTGATTTATTCGGTTACACTTAGGAGATTTGTTTAACTTGTCTGTCAGAAATAAACCATTGGATGAGCTAAATATTGCAAAGCCAAGTTGTCCTGCACTCCTTTGTGTCTGCAATGCATAATTATTTAGAAATGCCACCTAAATGTCAAAATCACTCACTGTTAATCCTCTAATGAAACCATATTTCATAAACTTAAATGTCATAAATCCTTGTGTTCCTAAACTATCAATTTTATTAAGCCTCAAAAAACATCAGGTTTTCTTAGTTTATGATGGTATTTAGTAAAGAAAATACTTCAAAGACTCTTTTTTTTTTTTTTTTTTTTGCATCTACTCTGAGGGCCCCTCTCTGAATGGCTCTACTGTAGGCCTTTGGGAGGCTTAGATGTGCCTTTTTAGATAAGGAAAGCCTCATTTAAACATGATTAAATGTCTCTTCGAATGCATTTGAGGCTTGTAGAAATCCCATTTAAGATACAGCCTAGCTCTCAGCCAATATTCGATTTTCACGATTAACTCTTTTATCTCCTTCATTTTCCCATTAAACTAGCGACTACGTGTGCCATTTTTCACAGCCCTCATAGTGTAAAGATATGCTGAATGTTTTTCAACATCTTAGTCAATACGTATTCAGATTTAGTCGGATTATTTCTTATAGTGTCTGGTCCTCATTAGCCTCACTTAAATGAAACTTTATAGCCTGGAGATATTATCAGAGTATTATTAATACTGGTCCCCTTGTTTATTAGTGAAAACCAGGGTTGTTCTGCTCAGAAAGTTTATCTAGATCAACTGCTTGGGAAAATTAGATGCAAGAGAGGTGTTACAGAGGAAAACAGGATTTAAATAATTAGTTTAGATTGCCACCCAGCTCATTAATACTGTGCGAAAAATGACTTGGACATGATCCTTCCTTTCTGAAGCATCTCATTCAAGTCACATTTGTGCTTCAGCAGTTTTTTTTCTCTTCACATTCAGGATCACACTCCAGCTTACAGATCAATATTCAACACTCCATTCAAGAAGTCGCTATGTGGTGATTAATTGAACTGATCCCCATAAATTCTGCACGACCGAGCAATTTAAAACCTCAGAAAAACATTGCAACATGGATCACTTTTTTTATTTATTTGTTTAATTTTTTGTTTGAAATTCAACATGTTATTTTGTCATAAAGAAAGGAACATGATTTACATTTCTAGCAGCCACGTTTATGTAGCTGGAATTGCGGCATAAAAGTGTGTTATCGTAAAACATTGCATTTGCGTGAGACTCTTTTTGTGTCTGTGGTGTGCAGCACTCTGCACAGTGCATTGAACATGAATATGGTCAAACCACGAATGTTTTGAAATTTGAGCTGCTTTGCAAAGACCTTGTGAACAACGCCAATATCACAGCCATTCAGTGCTGTGAAAAAAAAGTGAAAACACTTTAATATGCTTTTTTGTTAAAATTAGTATCCTTAGGCTGTGAAACCATTGATGGGACCCACGTTCACCCTACAGCTGGGGGTGAATGTGGGTGTAGCCTTCACATTCTCCCCCAGCCAGTCGGAGTAGGGGCTCATGAACAATGCAAATTTTATTTTAAAAGAACTGATAAAAGACAAAAGGCAACCTGAGTTATTTATAGATATATTTAAAAAAAAATCTTAGCAACATTGGGTGATTAAGTCATATGGTTAAAATACCCTCACTATGAAAATAAGTCAAAAAGACCATAATACCAGACAGAAGGTGTTCAGAAAGCAGGATAAAAGGCACTAAATAAATTTTCACAATACACCTTGTTGGGAAAACAAAAACTGAGGAGAGAGAGGCAATTTGAGTGCACGCAAATGGTAAAAAGATTGTTATTTTTTTTCTTATTATGTACAAGATTATTGTTGACTTTTCTGTTAAAGTGCCAGTATTGGCCAGCTGGTTATGTTCTTATCTACACTACCTTTAGTGGCACGTTGTTTAAAAAATATAATTAATACTGCAGACTAATTTCACCTATTTTTATATGCTGTGTACTTTTAGACTTTGACTGGAACTACTTCTGGTCGTGGAGTCGTTTTGTGGACTATGTGCAGTGCGTGCTCACCTTCACACTGGTGGCAGCCTACATCACCTACCTCCTCCTGGACTCTTCACTGTTTGTGGAGACCCTTGGCTTTCTGGCTGTCTTCACTGAGGCAATGCTGGGCACACCGCAGCTCTACTGCAATTATCAGAACAAGTCCACTGAGGGCATGAGGTACAATTCCGTACTGTAGATCGTAGCTTGTCCATTTTATTTATGTTGGTTTCAGCCTTTAGGAGACACTGTAGAAACAAATACAATGTGAGGGCCGTGAGTCAGGGCATAAAGAGTGAAGGGTTTTTTTTCCAGTTACATGATCTACAGTGTAGGCAACTCAACTTCAAGGATGCTCTCTTAAATTCCCATTGTAAGTCTATTTCCATTCTATTTCCATATTCAACTATACTGGTTTTCATTTTTTCCCAAATGCAGCACTGTAGTAATTACATTTCAAAAAACGCAGGGTCTGAGCTACTGTACAATATGAAACCTTTATATATATATGCTTTTTCCTAACCTATCAGAGGTATAGTCTGATATTATTAGTGTAGTATAGGTATATTTTTATTTATTGCAATTTCATAATGAGTGTAGTAGAATAGATCGAATTTGCGTCTTATGCTAGGACACCAGGTGGGGTGGGATTCTAACCCGCGCCCTTCCCCAGAGATTATTTACTGTCCCAATTTCACTCGACTGGTTCTAATAAACGGTGTAATTTACCAAGAGTCAGTCAGGTGGAAATCAAAACAAAGCTTGCTATATCCCTGAATAATGATTTCTCTATCCTAATGAGTGCTATTTTATTTATGAGTGCCTCTTCCATCACATGGAGCTCTGCTGTAGCTCTCACTTGTGAATAATGGCTAAAGATTATATTGTCTCACAAATGATTATTAATGCTGACACGTGCTTATTAAGTGTTTGGCACCTGTCGAGTGGGAAGTAAAGACAGTGCTTTTAACAACCATTTATTATGCTAAAATGACAACTTGGCCACTGATGTTTCTCTGATAATCAATATGGTAATAAGGTATTCTGTCTTGATGTATATATTGCTAATGTATATTTTCAGCTCATTAATACTGATTTGCATCAAGTTCCAGAGGAAGTGTAATTAGAGGCTATGACTTAAAATGTGTTCTTTTTTTGAAGCATACACAATTTCAAAGTCAATGCTACCAGCTTTTGGAGCTGTAGCCAATAAAGGAAGCCACTTTTCCAAATAGTATATACACAACCTCAATAGCGTTACAGTCAAAGAGAAGCAATCACGCATAATTCGATTCCAATAGAATCTGATTCGATGATTAAACGCTAATAGAAAAATGTTGTAGCTGTAAAAAGGGAACTGAAAAGCATTAAGTGATTTTATGTTTTAAACTCTGTGTGAGTGTAAGATTGTCCAAAGAACACACAGGCCTGATTAAAAAGCTTTCTCACAGTGTGTGTCCTGCCTCAGAGCAGTGTGTGCCCCCTCCTCACTGCTGGTAGGCTTTCTGCACCAGACAGATAACAGAGCTCCAGCAGGGCTGCCTGTCCACTTAACCGGCCATGACAGCACCTACTCCCCAATTCCTCTCTGTCCTATGATTTATTTATTTTCGTTTGTTTATTTTTTATTTATTTTATACATTTTATGTCCCACTCATCCCACCCTTTGTCTACAGCCCTTGTCTGTGAAGCAGTCTGTGCCCTCTATATACTTAAAGGAATTCACCAATGTTACGGTACTACTCAAGTCTGCATTAAACCAGTTTTTTCATATTTTGACAGTGAACTAGCTCTTGGCCAGCAAAACTAAACAGTGCAATCAAATCTTTGCTTGTCTACAACCAAAAACTGCTTGACTTTGCACATTGCTTGCATTGGTGTAGAAGGGATAACAGTGATGTTAATCATTCTTTTTAAAAACCGCTGAAAATTAGTGTTCACTTTCTTTTTCCCATGTCTGCATCACACCAAAGACCACACTGTGTTTTACTTTTGACTTTTAATGTGAATCAGGATGTTCAGTTTGCATTAGCAGTAAATTAATGGAGCACTTACACAGCGTAAAGCTGTTAAGGTTAAATAAAACGGTGGTTGATAACCCACATATTTCTTTTGAAACCCACATGTTTAGGCAGGCACTTGAAGAGATAGTTACAGAACTAACATTGACTGCTATTCCACAAATGACTGGCCTGAGTATTGATTTTGGTTTGATTTCTGAAAAATCTTATCCTACAAACTACACAACAGTGAACAACATGGTCGGTCCTCAGAATATAACGTCTTACTTTATTAGCCCAAGGATTATATTATTATCAATATTATTTACCTTGTATGTATGTGAGATTATCTGTGAGATCTCTGTGCATATTTAGGAATTAATTATATAGTATGATTGTAACATTAAAATGTTATAATGCTGTTAGTAAAATGCTGAGGAAAAGGTCACTGTGGACTTTTGTGATAAGAACTACTTACATTTTACTATTTTAATTAATTAACAATCAAATCCAGTAATACTGTATAATGTTTATATGCTTTGATGAACACATTGTGCCGCCTAATTTCATAGACTTTTTTTTTTCCTCTGTGAGATTTGACTAAAATGGAGCAAAATTCTTTGTAGAATATTGCAATACTCAGTCAATGGAAAACATGAAGCTTCACATCAGCACTGCTTTCGGATCTTTTGTTTTATCCTGCAACATATTCTTCCAGCCATCAGTCAGTGCAGATACAGCTGCCGTAGAGTGCAGAGGACATTGTCATTTTCAGTTCTCTTTATTGTTTATGTTCTCTCCACCCTCTGTGCTCAACCTGTTGAGTCTGGCAAGCTGTTGCTAGGTTACTTTACCTCAGCACTTCGTTCAAGGTTTTGTGTGTGTGTGTGTGTGTGCGCATGTGTATGAATTTGAACTGAGATAGCAGAAGTCGTATACAATGGATAGGGAACGAGCAAATGTGTTAATGAACAAGCAGCTGCTTTTTGCATAAATAGAAAAGTAAAGCGTACTACCATTTCCTGTAAGTACCAGGAAATTAAATAAGTAAATAAAAATCAATCAGATCTCATGCAGCACATCCATGTGGAAAAACATCATGCTGACTTCCTCCCAATTAATGGCTTAGCCAGTGAACCTCCCTCCCACTGGACTATGTGTCAGACTGCTTACCAATACTTGCATATTCAGAGCAGTAGGAAGCTTTAACACCTCAATTACCCAGGGGATGGAGTTGAAACAGGGCAAAAGCCAGGAGACTGAATCATATTAAATGTCCTCTGTGTGTGGACACTAGAGCTGCACCACACACTGTCTGACAGGCTGTAGCAAAGCAGTTTTTAATTATCAAATATGGGTGGAGCTCAGAGGCAGGACGGCGAGTCTTGTGTTGAGGTGTTTGTCCCCTAAGGTCGTCGTTAAAGGTCATTTGGCATTTGTCCAATTCTCTGTTAACCTCACTGATGCTGTTTGACACCAAGAATTGCCCTGCTGCCATAATGGGCCCAAAGGGGTTTGCATTAGAGCTACAATATGCAACTTAAAATGGCAATAGCATGTGACTCAGGATCAGTCCATCTGCTTCAAGCCAGCCTTCCTCTGTGTAACAGCTCTGCCTGGCTTTCTCATGCTGCACCCCACACTACAACAACTTCAGGTATTAGTCATTTAAGAAATAAAATGTCTAAGAATGCTACACTCCTTATAACAATCAAGCAAAAACAATTGAAATTCTCTGATCGGTTAGTAGGCCAAGCCTAGCACAAAAACTAATATCTCTGTATTCTTTCATTTTTCTTGTACTTCTTGAATCCCTGAATAAATCAAAAACGAAATTTGGAAATAAAGACTGTCTCAGCCAGTGCTGTTAGACCAAATGAAAGGTCTGTGTCTCTGAGAGTGTGAGCAGAATGTGGAGGTGTTAAAGGTTTTTGTGCTAATAGTTTTTAGGCTGCAACTATTATTAGGGCTCGAGCCTACAGAGCCAGTGGTACATTCTGATGCAGACCAGCCTGTCATAAAACAAATAAAATGCAACAACACAGACAGAAAGCACACACGTGTTTACACCGAGACAAATACAAAACCGAGAGATGGGACATCCACACAACCAACCAACCAGCCTTATAAGGCCTGTGGTCTTGAGCTCCATCCCAGTATGCTAGGCAACACTGCCAGAGCCTTATTTAGGCTGCAGGCTGCTATCCACACAGACACATAGAGCGACAAGCTTGGGTAAATCTGTACTGACTACTGATAGTTCCGGGCTGTCACCCCTGTGGCTGCATGCATACTGCTGATGCGTTTATCAGGGCTGTAGAACAGAGCCCCTTCAGCTCCTTCAGATGATCTGTCCAACCCATCCAACCGCCATCTTCACACATCACTCAGAGGCCTGCTTTTTTCTTTCTTACAATAGATGAATATGAATAAATTAATAATTTTGTTGTTGTTGTTTAAATTAATATTCCCCCAAAGTCAAAATCCAATGGAGCAGTTTTGTTGTTTGCAGGTCATATTTTTCCCCACAGAACAAACGACACATAACTATTTAAAGCTAACAGACAGACGGTGGGCGACTGTGGTAGGTAGAGCGGTTGTCCACCAATCTCACAGTTGTTGGTTCAATCCCCGGCTCCTCCGGTCACATGTCGAAGTGTCCTTGAGCAAGACACTGAACCCCAACTTAGTTGCTCCCGGTGAGTGTTGGCCAGCTGCATAGCAGCTCCCCCATCGGTGTATGAATGTGTTTGTGATTGTGAGTGTGATTGGGTAAATAAGAAGCAGTGTAAAGCGCTTTGAGTGCCAATAGGTAGAAAAGCGCTATATAAGTGCAGACCATTTACAAAAAGGTTCAAAACAATTAAAGTGCCACCAACCTTCACAAAATAATTCATGAACAAAAGATGCATTTGGTTATTTTATATGAAACTCAAAGTATGTGCATCTTAAATGGTTTGTCCACAAAATAATAATCCTCTTACAGTTCAGACCCTCTATATTGGAAGAAAATGTATTGGTTACTTTGACTGAAGGCACAGCAAGAGATCCAGGGAGCAGGGCTGCATCTAGTCTGTCTGGTTTGAGGGTGCAGTAAATGTCAGGGGTGGAATATTGTTGAGTCATACACTTTTCTTTTTGTCTTTATAGTTTTATGTGCATTTATTGTTATTAACTCTTTGGGTACCACAGCTTAGGAGAAACGCATTTTTTATTTCCTTTATTTTAATGCATAAATGTAATGTAATGTACAACACTGTCAGATTTCTGGGATTTACAGTCTCAACATCTGTTAAAAAGACCAAAGTCAATTGCAGTAGATAAAAGGATCAAGTTGTTCCTGAAGTAGCAGCCTATAGATCACATACTAGATTGAAAACCAAACGGGTCAGAAAATATATAGTTTTCTATAGTTGTATCACTTGTAACTCCATTTGTTCAGTCAACAGGAACAGAGGTTTATGTTCACTTTTCACTCTTTTACTTCATAAAGTGCACCTGTCTCAGACCAGCTCCACATGGCTTCTTGCTGGCATTACCAATGACCCCTTCACATTTATTTATTTTCTGTATTTCTTCTTATTTATAAAAAAGTTAATGTTCATCTTTCTTGTATTCTACGCAATACAGCTTAAAGCTAGTATTGCTATGCTACAATGCATCTGTTTTGTTCATTGCTTTTGCTATGTATGTATTTGACCATTTTCTTGAATGAATTACATACAGTATCTCGAGAATCTAGTCAGGACATCATCTGGATTTGCCCTCTCACATGTAGTACACATCTGTCTGTGTCAGACAAGCTGTCACATACTGGAAGTTCTCCATTTGGCTTAGGTAAGGGGTCATGCTTGGGTGGAGCAGGAGGGGAACACAGCATGATGCAAAAGTAGACTACAGAAATTGCAATGTTTTGTTTACAGCATATTTAGATTTGCACCAGTTGCATGATCCAAACATCATCAACACGCCCACTTGCTCACTGTGAATTTCAAGGAAAAGCGAACTGTTCTTTTCACACATGCGCTCAATTGGACTTTACACAGTGTAACAGGGTAAAGTCTGTTTAGTGCTTGATCCAACTGATTTGGAGATTTGCATTTTCTCATACTACATCTCTTGGTACTGTCTGGGCATGTTCAGTATTGCAGTGCACGTCTGAAAAGAGCTTATGTCTGAGAGAAAGCGGCAAACAAGTATCTAGACATGTTTGCACCCTTTTCCTTACCCTCCCTCTGTTACCTCTTATTAGGGAACCAGTGGAGAAATTGATCAAACACACAAACACCAACCTCTCTCATCTTTACTTGCTGGTACAGGATGTCATAACTCAGGCAGCAGCTGCTGAGAAACAAGAAAGGAGGGGGAGGGAAGGTCTCTTTCCACAGAGCTAACAAGCTCCATACAGAGAGAAGAGTGTGAGGACAGTAGGCAGAGGGGAGGCAAATGCAAACAGGTACAGTATAGAGAGGCGAGGAAGAAGGTGGTGGGAAGATGAATAGATGGGGAGCAAGAGAGAAGTTGCTGTAGAGAGTGGGCTTCTGATAAAAGAATGTGAAAATGGAAGCCAGAAGGGACACTCGGCAGGCTGCAGGGGAAATCTTGGTATAAAGTAAGAAAGGGAGTAGAAGGAAATAGCAAGGTTTGCACAAATTGGTTTTTAAAAATGAAAAAGGTTAAGGTGAAGCTGGAAGCATAAATAATACAAAGGGAGATTTGGTTGGAAAGCCTTACCCCAAAGACGGACAGTTGGGGTTACACCAAGTGGCAATTACCATGCTGGAAGGCGAAGCCAATGCAAAGCTACTATAAAGCACGATGTCACTGAAGGCTGCCGGATGCTGGCTCAAAAACTTCCATTCAAAAAGCCTCAACGACTTTCTAGAAATACTAAGTCTATAATTTTTATCTATGAATCATTATGGTCTCAATTGTTAAATTCAGATCCCCTAATAAGTGCACAGGTGGTCATTTTGGTAATTATTGCCTATTTAATAAGATTTTCTTTGGGATTATACAAGGCTTTAATGTCTGGCGTGTGGGTGTTCACTGACAGCTGTGATTTGCCTGCTGCTCTCCTCCGCTTCTGGACAAGTGTTATATTTGGCACCCGATTTTGATATACTTTAAGTGTTAGTCTAAGTATATTTAAGTCAAATTAATGCAGGTTATTGTCTGGATTCACTTATATTTCAACAAAAAAAAATTTAATTGTGTTTATCACAAGTTGAGGAACTAAATATTCTGATAACATTCAGTGACATTTCCTTCAAGAACAATATTTAGTTCTGCCATCAATTTAATATCACATTTATGATACCAAGATACCTGTGACTCCTAATAGAGTTACAAGCTTATTTTTGGGGGAGGGGGCATAAAAGCCAAATTCAACCAATCAACCATAATTCTGTTTTGTAAAAAAATAAATAAAAGTGATTGTTTTCCATAACTACTGAATATATTTTATAACGTTAATGTTTTTTAGACCTCAAGAATACATGTTATCGTGGGCTTTTCTGAAATTGTCTTTTCGGGAACCTTGAAAGTGAAGATGTATCATATCCGCTAGATTTTATGGAGCTTGATAATACTCAATCCTGTTAAGATTCAAATATCCCATTCCATAACATCCCATATCTCACCTCATCTGATCTATTGGTTTAAGATTTGGTAACTGTGGAGGCCATTTAAGTACAGTAAACTCATTGTCATGTTCGAGAAACCAGTCTGAGATGATTTTAGCTTTGTGACATGGCACATTATTCTGCTGGAAGTATCGGTCAGAAGACACTAGAACGTACACTGTGGTTGGACTAAGTCAGCAACAATACTCAGGTAGGCTATGGCATTTACATGATGGTCACTTAGTACAAAGGGGCAACTAACTGTGCCAAGAAAATTTCCCCTTTACCATTGCACCACTTCCACCAGCTTGAACTGTTCCCTAGACTTATGTACATTGGATCTATGCTTTCATATTTTACTCAAGATCTTTCTAATGTTCTGTTGTCCACTTTTGGTGAGCCCTTGCATGTTGTAGCGTCAGTTTCCTGTTTGTAGCTGACAGGGTTGGCACCTGGTGTGCTTTCTGCTGTCGAACCTGCTTCAAGATTCATGATGTTGTGCATTCACGTGCATTCACATGCAGTTCTGCATACCCCTGTTGTAAGGAGGGGTTATTTGAGTTACTGCGGCCTTTCTGCTAACACTAATCTGTCACTTCTCATCTGACCTCTAGCTTTTTTGCCCAGAGAACTGCCTCTCGCTGGATATTATCTCATTTTCAGACCATTCTCTGCAAACCCTACAGAAGGTTGTGGGTAAAAATCCCAGTAGATTGCAGTTACTGAAATACTCAGACCAGCTTGTCTAGCACCAACAAAGTTCAAAGTCACTTGTATCTCTTTTTTCCCATTCTGATGCTCAGAAAACTTCAGAAAATTGTCTTGATCATGTCTAAATGCCTAAATGTACTGAGTTGCTTCCATGGGATTGGTTGATTAGATATTTGGGTTAACGAGCAGCTGAACAGAGATACCTAATAAAAGTGGCTGTGAGTGATGTATATGCACAATATTTTTCAACCTCACTGTACGTGAATTGTTTCCAATCAGCCCAAGACATTGGAATTTTCTGCTTCTCCCAGTTTACATGTGTTCTACATGTACCTGAGCATAACGTAAGAGTTGCTGTAATTTATTCAATAATATACACAATTAGAATCTGCAATGAGTTGGAGTAGGAGAACAGTCATTACTATGCTCTTCCCGGGGGAAGCCCTGCATTGTGGTGTGGAAATAGACATCTCAGAGAAAAATACCACATAAAATGGGCAAATAAAATCTAAACTACCTGCAAGTCTAGATAACGCCATCCCAAACAAACCCTAACTCTTTAAATTCAGAGTGGCACTCGGCTGAGTGCCAAAAATATATCTCCATCAAAGCTTATTCAAATAGTGCAGACCAACCAAACCGACACGCTTGAGTGAAAGGGTTTTAGCATTTGCGTTCTAGGCAGGTTACCGTACTTTCGGAATCACATCTACAGTGTGTGTGTGTATGTGTATTGTAGACACAGTGCTGGCTCAGTCTTTTTCTCTGTCAGCATTACCTACAGTACATGTATCCCTACTTCAGGCAGAAGAAAAAAGCTGTCAAAAAACTGCAGAAGTTGATAGTTGTGTTGATGATGTCATAAGGTAGTATGGAAAACATGTTTTTAATAGAGCCTTAAAAGGGCTTTTAGAGGTGATGTCCCCATAGTTTGTCAGTGCAGCTCTGCACTGACAAACTGTTTTTCAAGGGTATGACTAAATTTGTGTGTTTGGACCAGAGGGTTTGGTTCTTTTCCCATGTTCCTTCTTCTCTTGTTAGAGTTACTTTTTCATCTCATTAGTTAGTTCACAGTGCTTCCCAGTGCAGCAAGAGGACAGAGATTATGCTTTTTTTTTTATGAATTTAATAGTTAGTGTGCCACAGGATGCACACTTGATGACAAGCTTGTGCCCTGAGAAGATTCATTATTTCAATTTCCCGTGGTGGTTATGGTGGCAAATTTGCTATTCCCATCTTGCCTGAACTGATGTTGCATTTCTCAGACCCATTTTCCTACTTTCATTAACATCTGCTCCTGGCAGCAACTGAATTTACACAAAGCAAAAATATATCAAAACCAGGTGACAATATACTGTATCTGAGATGCAGTGAGGTCTGTTAAAATAATTTTACCAGAAAATGATAATGAAAAGTGCAGTTGTATGTAAATGGTCAAATATGAAATAAATAGCAATTACAAAATAATTAATGGAAGTGTGAAAATATGTAAATTAAAAGAAAATTGAAAGAATTGAAATTATTACAGCTATACTCCTATAAAATGTACAAAAATCTTAGGCCAACTTTACAAAATCTTAAAGAAATTGAAATGTACATGGTTATTAGAATACAAGAAAATATCAAATATGCACACAGTATTAAAAAAACATGAAATTATTAGGAAAAACAGCTCATGCTAAAATGACACTTATTAAGTGTGACATCTTGCACATGTCTTAAACACTTGGTAGAAGACTAAGTAAACTGTCAAACTCTAATGAGATGTTTTTCAGACTAGGTTCCACAAAGTCTGTACTTAAGTATCATATAGGTTGTATGGGATCACCTGGACAGATAAAGGCATAAAAGACAGCCTTAAAGAAGAACCCTGGGACTAGTAAACCAGAAGATTACTTCAGAAAACTTCAGGATAGTCTCCCTAACAGAATTCTAAAGTGCTCAGTGCAAAGCTGCTTTGTTCAGATTTTTAAAAAAATCTATATTGTGTACATATTTCCTGCTTTTTTTTTGGTTGCATCTTCATAATGACACCAAGAAATAAATATAAAAAATGGGGTGACAGGATGAAATAAAAGGGAAAAATACTGCAAAAAACTGCATTTAAAATTAGAATATTGAATAATGAAGTATTGAGCATTAAGAAATGTGACACAAAGATTTTTTTCGTTTATATATTGTACAGTGTTTTATGATTATTTATTCCATAATGTTCTTATTAGTATATCAAAGATTGACACTTAATGGGTCCATCTATGTCCTTATTTCATCCTCAGTTCTCTCACTCTTCCCTTACAGTATCAAGATGGTGCTGATGTGGACCAGTGGTGACACCTTTAAAACTGGCTACTTTCTGCTCACCCATGCCCCCGTGCAGTTCTGGACATGTGGGCTGCTGCAGGTGGTCGTTGATATTGCCATCCTGTTCCAGGTTTACTACTACAGCCGCTACCCACAGAAACCTGTGTCCCACACTGTCTCCCTCACCACCAGTGCCAAAGCCCTCTGAAAGGTTCTGGAAGCTCTCAGGGGCTTTCAAAAATAGAAGTGGGGAAGCATTTCTAGAGGCTCTGTGGACATGTGTAAACATGCATGAGTAACAAGGCACCTTGAGATGATGCAGGTTCCTCAGCTTCACCTCCAAGTATACATAAAGACGCACACAACTATAAATAAGGCATGAACACACTGTACACACACACTTGGTGGTCTTAGTGTCTGCAATGATGCCTGAAGGACATTTGTTACTGTTTTTTTAATTTAATATTTTACAGACTACTTGTCAATGCACCAGAACATTTCTGTCTTAGAAAGCAGACTTTTCAAAGAATATATCCTTGAATCAATGTGCATGTGGAGAATATTATGCACATATAGGAATTTACCATAGAAATACAGCTCATATGCAGATTTCTGTGCTCAAGGAAACATGGACCAGCTTTTGATGTCCACATACACTGAGGATTGTTGCATGGACCCTCTGCCTTAAAATACATGCATTCAAACATGGCTTGCTGCATTATCAGCAATATAAATGTATGAATCATTTAAAAAAGTTAATATACAAAGTTACTGAATGTACAAAATGACACTTGTTGTTTAGTTGATTTTCCCAACACAGTGGAGAAATGCTGGTCAGTCTACCACTTGTTGGACAGATGGCTGCCGCATACTGAGACACACAGGCTCAGGCTTGTGGGAAGAAACTTTAAAACACAGGAGGAAATCCAAAGATGAAAATTTTCAAATGGGTTGAAATGCAACGCATTGATTTAAAAACAAGAAATAAATATGAGAAATGAGGAAATCAAGTTTTGTGAAAGACATAAGAGCAGTCTAAAGTAAGTATTGCTGGAAGCAAATGTGTTGAGTTGTAGGAGAAAGCATCAGCACCATGACAAGTATCTGACCTTCAGGGTTTGTGAAAAAAAAAAAAACAGTGCCAAGTTTTTTTTGTATTAAAGCTGTTGAAGACTTTTTGAATAATTTTACATCATAAAGATGGACATAAGGAAATCAGTACTTTGAGCATGCATTTAGACTAAGGGCAAAACAAAACAGTGACTGGAGTTGGTTAAGTACATTTAATCAAAACCTTGCTTTTGCTTTTAGTTTATATATTCCCTCCATAAATGTAGAGGAACAAAGAGCACAAAGAAGCAAGACAATAACAAAAGAACAGGAGTTGTGAGGTCGGAGTTTGGGCTGTAACACAAGCACAGAAACACTCTATACGCACGCACATGCCCACTGTGTAGGTTGCTAGTTAGTTACAGCTAATGTCTGCACTTTATATTGTATGATATGTCTGATGCAAATAAAGAGGAGTTGCAAAAGAACTCTTCACACAAGAATATGGATATGCATTCAGTCTGAACAACACATAGTATCATCATGACATAATTTTTATCAGTTCCTTAACAGAGTTTATCTGATTTGTTCCAGCATTATGCTGCATTCATGCAATGACAGGACATGGGAAGAACTGAACACTATTCCAACATGGGAATTCACATCATTCCAAGTTAGTTGTTCCCATTGCCAGCCCTGTAGTCACACAGTTTAAAGAGGCCCCACTATAATAACTTCAAGTATTTATTTAATACCTTGGTTCTCCTGAGATGGTTTTGGACGATTAGCATTTTCAGAAACTGCTTATTATATGATGTGCCTTTATGCAGCTCTTTTTCAGCTCTGTATGAAACCGTTTTAGCACCTGTATCTTTAACGCCAGCTTGTGGAAGCCTGCTGGTGGGCCAAGAATGCAAGTGCTGCTAAGTCCTTCAGCATATGTCCCCAAGTTGGCCAATCCAGTTTTGTTTCTGTTTCTCTGCAAGTTTTTGTTTTATATTTGTTTAGTTGTGACTTCGGCATTGTTTAACTTGGACATCTTAAACATGAACATGGACAAGCACAATATGAGCTCTTTAAATAAGAAAAATGGCCAGCTCTTGTTGCATTGTATTTGTAGCTCTGTATTTACAAGTGAAACAGATACAGCGTATAGCTCCCTTGAATTAACTAAATTAAATGTAAGAAACAACATTTTACTAAATGGTAGCTACCGTTTTTTTTTGGGGGGGGGCTTTACAGGCATTTTGTCACCAGTTTGAGACTCCTGTACAGTAGTTCTTTTTCACCAAACAGGACTACTAGTGTCTACTGTACTCTAGCTATCAAGAGTTTCTTAAATCCCCAACTGTGAGTGTTAACTAAAAAGAGTGTTGGATCCACCCTTATTTTATGCAATGATGTTCATCATTCTTGTATATTAAAAAAATATTTTTTTTTCACTGGTTATTCAGGAAAAAAAAAAGATCTCTGCTGCAATCATGTTGGTTATACCAACGAGACTGATGGCCGAAATAACAACCAAACTGTAATGAACAAGAATTATCCATTAGCTTTTAGAAGCTTAATCCTCAATAAACTTGTATGTTCACCACCACATATATATAATATAAAAATCCAATACCTTCTTTTTGATATCCATAATCCTGACTCCACATCACTGTTTGGTGTTTTGTTGCGAAGGTTGTATTTGTTCGCATTTTATCATAAGAAAGTAATTTCCTGTATAGAAGCAGAAGCAGCCAAAGTGAAGGATTTCTTTGTGATTGTTGTTGTTTTGTAATTTTTCTCTGGGGGAGGGGAAGACGTGCCACACAAGGAGGTGTCGGACTGCACTTCAGTGAACTGTGTACCAGAGCAGACCTGATTCTGTCCTTCCCTATGGCTCAAGACACGGAAATTTCCCTTTTGTTCCCAGTGGAGCAAAAAGAAACTGAATAGTATAGAAATATATTTTAAAAAGGCGTAGTGGAACACTTCCTTGTTTTCTTTATAGTGAAGGTGCGCATTTCCTTGTTTAGTTTTTTTAAATCATCTTTAAATGCTATAGTGTAGGACAGGCCGTAGCATGTGTGATTGTTTAATGGGTAATGTGCGTTCTCTGTTCGCAAAAGGACCAAAAATGACCTCAGAATTCCACTTTTTCATCTGGTATCTGACTTTTTTACCTTGTTTTGTATCATTTGGTTCGTTTACTGGATCACTTGAAGGTAGTTTTCAAGAAAGCTGCCATGTTTTTCATTGTACTATCTGTTAAATGGTTTGTTACTGAACAACAAATATCATTGTTTAATGTTTAAATGCCATTTTTGTGTGTTACATTTGTTGGTTTACTTTTTATTTTTCTATTTTTAGTTGTCCACTGTAATAAATGACATCCTTTAGCACTTTAGGCTGTTGAAATGAAGTATTGTTGAGAATCTAATTTGGCATTGTCAGCTAATAAAGGGGACACAGGAAATTCATGGGTCACATTTTTTTCGATTGAGACGTTTGTGTCAGATGTGATGGCATCAACTGTTGCTCCCATCACCAATGCAGCTCTGGCAGACATCAATTGTGAAAGGAAGCATGAGCTTTAGTGGGGATTTTTACTGATATGCAAGGTACTTGCAAGGACTCTGTTAGAATATTTGGGTTTAAATTCCTCAACGCAACAATAATTCTTTTTTTTTTATCAAGTACCATTTTGTATATGGTTTTGGCTTGTGGTGTTACAGCATCACCTGACTTTGCAGCTCAACTCAGCTTCAGCTCATTGTTTAACTGTCTAATTAATTCTAGATTAATTCTTACTAATTTTACAGTTGGGTTCACTCACACCACTTTTAAGCATTACTTTTCTGCTAAAATCTATTCTGCACTAAACAGCAGTCAAACATGATAATTAATGAACAAAGTGTATCATTTATCTGCTAAAGCTGCAGATATTGGTTGAAAGTGGGTAGAGTCTATAGTGACAAATGTGGATTGAATATTATATTTACCACGCAGCAAGAAAAACAAGTTGAAATGAATGTTAATGCTGCTCCACAAGTGGCCAAAAAAATCAGTTGTGCAAGTTTAACATTGCACTTTTGTACTGTATTTTTCAGGAGATGGTGAAGAGCAAAACAAAAGAGTGAATATTGAATAGTTGCAGGCAACTGTCGGATTCATATGATTAGATACACTGGTAAACCACAACATTAAGACTGGTGGTCCTAATAATGTCATGGAGCGCAAGGATCCACGTCCACTCTGAGCACTCTGCAGCTACACAGACCCATGCCTAGCACACTTTGATGCACTCTGTCCAGAGGTAGTACACAAACTCAATACTTAAGCGGAAGTAAAATCTTTTAAATTTTAAAACCTTTTAAAAAAGTAATTAATAAAAAATACAGGGTCATAAAAAAGAACCACCAGGTGGTCTTAATGTTGTGGTTGTTCATGTATACCCTCACACAGTCACCTTAGAACAAAAGGAAAGTATTGTGTCTATAGAATCTTCCAAATCTTCTTTCACAAGCCTGTGGAGACACACTCCAGGTGCTAAAATGAACAGCGGAGTATCTCGGCCACAAGAAGAATTCAGCTATTTTTGATAGTAGCCTCACAGTGTTAACAGTGAACAGAAGTTTTTAAATGTGCTTTTTTATAGTTATACACATTATTGAACCTCTGTCAGAATATAAGAAATTTAAAGTGCACTGAGCCAACATCACTCCTTATCTCTTAATTTATCAATAATAACAGACGTGATAAGAAACGAGCCACAGTCAAACCAATTTAAGATGTTCTATGTGCAGAAGTAAAAAAACATACTCTGTCTTGCAAATTTGAGAAAAACCTTGTGTATAATAAGATGCTAAATTAAAGCCGCTCAACATGAGAATGTCTTCATTATAATCTTTATTACATTTTTTAAAAGGAATGTTCTCTAGACTATAAATGTATGACGCAAAGCACAAATCCATTTGAACTAGTTTTATATTCAAATGATATCTCAGTGTACCATCCCCTCCTCATCAAAACAATATATTTATGAAAACCCTTATATTGTACCTCTAAAACTTAAAATGGTGTTCTAAGTATTACTTTCATGCTTTATAATGATTCAGCTAATCCAGTGACAGCGATTCAGTGTTGGCAGATGAAACATGTCCTCACATACTGCATTACATATTATAATTATCTAAACCTGATTTGCACTCTCGAGCGCTTGCGTTGCTTTGGCTCCGGCTTGACAACAATTTGGGTAAATGGGTTTTTAATGTGTCACATCAAAGTACAAGGCACTCAAGTCAAAGAAAATGAATTGCTGCATTTGCACTTGTATGTGGAAATCCCATAAGACTGGGCAAATTATTTGCAATATTTGAAATTTGTTTAGACTTCAGGTCTGTTGTTTCCACTGCCCTAAGTTGCATATATAAAGCCTGTGTCAAAATAATTAAAGTATGTTTGACCTTTTGGCATTTGCTTCACTGACTAGTCTTACTTGTTCAACCATACAAATGGGGCAAGAGGATTGACACACATATATCCTAACTTTCTCTTCTGGCTGGGTGCAGTCACGTTCTAAATTCATGATTTTACTGTGAGATTGTTTACGTACAGACTAAATTAACAAAAACCACATCCATCCATCCTCTGTACCTTCTTATCCCATTTAGGGTCGCAGGAGGTCTGGAGCCTGTCCCCTGGAGCCTGTCACTGGGGTAGAGGCGTGGGACATCTTATGGCCGAAACAGAGAGACATACACACCTATGGGCAATTTAGAGTTACCAGTTACAGTAACATGCATGTCTTTGGACTGTTGGAAGAAACTCGAGGAAACCTATGCAAGCACAGGGAGAATATGCAAACTCCCACTCTTCCAGCTCTGAGGCAGCAGAGCTTAACACTCCACCACCGTGCTGCCCATGATCTTTAGTAAAATTTTAAGGCCCTGATAGGCATTTATTTTTTCTCTCAAATAAAAAAAACAAGCTAATAACTCAATTTCTTAAGGCCAAGCCAAGCAAAGCCAATGGTGTCTGTACCTTCACTTTTAGCACACATACTCGAGAATGGTGTTGGTTTTTCTTATCTAACTCAAACTGCGAAATATTGCAGATGTGCATTTCCCAAAATGTCAAAAGCATAAGCATTAGTGAGCTATAATGTAGAGACCAATGAGTGTGGTATCAATCCTCTTGTCATTAGCCAAACTTTCCAACTCACTTTAAAGCCCTTAAGCAGGAAATTTAATTTTGCATTATCATATTGAACATGAATTGCCTCTGCTTTATTGCAAATAAATATGCTGACATCATGGTGTACATATATACGCTAACACATAACAGAACAACAAGCAGTTATTTGGTTTGGATAAATACAACACAGAGTGAATGGTGATGGTATCCTCCCTCAATAACAAACTGAATGTCTGACATCCTTGCAATCAATCTTCTCAAAAGCAACTACATGAGGAACATTAATTATTAGTTTAAATTCTGAACAAGAACCTGTGATGTTTTGGTATTCGACCTTCCTTTTGCACAAATCTGTCTGAAGTCAATAAGAGTTAAATTTAATTTGACTTCCGCTGTTTGAAAGTGAACATTGTCTTGTTACCCATCATTTAAATTCAAATAATAAAAAAAGGCTTCTGCTCCATTCTGTGTAAAACTTTTGATCATTTGATCAAGGTAGAGACAACAAGCTCCAGAGAAGAAAATCCCCTCCCTGCTGACATTCACGCTTCTGTCATCTTTACAGTCCCAACACTGGTTGTCACAGCCTTCCTGGGTGCCACTTTAACACGCACAGACAGAGCAGCTAAGTTTGCACAGACGCTCTTATCTCAGCAGCTCGTTGTACAGCTAAGGACTTCTTCCTCTGTATGGATGAAGCTGCGACCTCTGTGATACCATGGTAGATGTCTGTCTCCTGAGAGTCTTCGCTGTTCTGAGACTTGGTGCTGTCCTGTGAGTCTGGCTTCTGCCTCAGTGCCCGGCTCTGCTCCTCTTTCAGCTCCAGGTAGGAGCGAGAAAAGGTGTGAAAGATGGACGTGACAGGGAAAGCCATGAGCAGGATGCCACTCAGGATGCTGCTGAGTGCCACCACCTGGCCAGGGATGCTTCTGGGCACCATGTCTCCGTAGCCCACCGTGGTCATGGAAATCACCGCCCACCAGTAGCTCCCAGGAATGCTGGTAAACTCCTGCTTGGCGCCCATTTCGCTCTCAGCTAGGAACACCAGCGGGGAGAAAAGGGCCATGGCCACACACAAGAACAGCAGCAGCAAGCCAAACTCACGTGTACACCTCCTCACTGTCAGACCAAGTGTCTGCAAACCTAAAGAATGCCGGGCCAACCTCATCACATAAAAGATCCGTAGAGCCCGCAGAACTCGAAGGACTAAGCCCACCTTCTCCAGGTAGTTGTTTCCTGAGCCTGCAGGTTTCCCTCCAACTGACAGAGAGTCTACAATAAGGGTGATGTAGTAAGGGAGGATGGCCACCACGTCGATGACATTTAGAGGTGTGCGCAGGAACATACATTTGCTCTGCGTCTGAATGAACCGAAGCAGGAACTCCAGGGAGAACCAGGCGACGCACACAGTCTCCAGCACAAAGATGTTATAGCACCTCTGAGAGCACTCACCCTGCAGAGGAAAAAGAGAGAGACTTGTGTTACGGGTTGTGTTTCATTATACCACCTTTCAGTGGAGGAGAACTTGGGGTAAAGGTGAGGTGAAGATGCAGCACAGAGTCAGCAATTATCGGATCTGTCTGCCATGTTTGATCTGCTGTGTTTGATCTCACAACCAAAAGATGTTCTTTAGCAAAACAAAATACACAAGAGAAGCTGCTGAAAGATTCATGAAGTATAAAACAAAGGCTTTGATTATTTCAAACTTCACTGACTTGTAGATAAAACCTGGGTGATCAAGAGCTGAATGCTTTAACAGCAGGGGTTATTTATCTTAAGAAGTTACCTGTCTTTCCAGAGTCATAGCTCAGCCTACTGTGTACTGTGGATCATTAACGCTACCACAGCTAAAACGATCTCCCTTTAATAACTGTTTTTTCTCAGTTGGTTGAAATCATTTTCATAAATATTTGAAAAAATAATTATAGCAGATTACGCGGTTAATAAGTCAGAGTCACCCATGAAGGAGACTGAAATGAAGTATGTGGGCACACTTTTCATTTTTCTGCTTTAACTATTCTGCTCAGAGATTCATGATTACACTTTTGAGACTGTGCTGAATTATAATAACATTAGCGAGCAGTAGGGCTACAGCTATCGCCAGGTGTTAATGTGCACAACTGTGAAAATGCAAGGAAACCATCCATGAAGACATCAATCCGACTGATCGCTCTTTCAATGCTTTTTTAAACATTTAGGTTTGCATATCCCACAGTTTTCACCCTCCAGACATCTTACCTCTTTGAATCCATTACCAACCATGTAAATCACTGATTGGCAAACCTGGGGCTGCAGTTTAAGAAAAAAAAAAGAGGCCTGATGGGTCAGTGGTAGAGCATTGGGTTGGGGTGCAGAAGGCAGCGGGTTTGAATGTGGCTCGGACAATAATGGGAGGGTTGTGGCAGAAGGGGAATCCAGTGTAAAAACACATGGCAAATCAACGTACGGAACATGTTCCACTGTGGCAACCCCTGAAGGGACAAGCAGTACTAATACACCCTTCAGCCACAACATTAAATTTGGTGGATTTTAATGATGTGCTGGACCAACCCTGTCTCCTAAAAATGAAATATCCATGCAGCTAAATTGCAACCTAAATTACTTTTTTGAGGGGATTTTCATCAGTGGATGATTATCTTCTGATGCAATCTAATTTTGAATAACATCACAGCAGCAGGCGTATGGAGTTGTAACAACTTTGAATCCAGATTCAAATGTATGTTTGAGTGTAGGCAACAAAAGCATAAAGTAGAGAAAGACTAGGGCTGTTTACATTTTTGTCAATACAGCTTCATTATGATAACAGGAAATTTAATCTTGTTGCAATTACTTTTCCCTTAAAAACACATTTTTGTTTGGAGTTTAGTTAAAAACTACTTTTAGAATTTTTGTGGTGGTTGGGTGGACAGTGTCAACATAGGTGGCTACCCCCATAATAGTAAATGTGAATGTTAGTCAGTCTACTTTGAAACTGGGTTTGATGCAGGCTTTGGGGAAAATCTACCATTAACAGCCACCTGTTGTCATTACGAATCTTTGAATTTATAATCCCTGTTTTAGGGAGAATTGCAGCCGGGAAACAAATCCTCACAATGTCCAGCTACTGTAGCAAGAAATCTCTAGGCCAGCACAGCTTACTGCAGGCAGCCATCACAGCGCTAAACCATCTGGCAATGGCAGTAAAAATACTGCATTGGCACTGATTATAAAACAGTATGGTTTTTCTTATTCTATAAAAGTTAGGTTACGAAGAGTGGGGGTTGCAATATATTTAATGACCAGACAATGACATGATCAAAAGATGAAATGTTCCTTTTGAATCTATAATGTTGAATTACGGGTCATTTGTAGCCAGAATGATGCGAGAACAGGATGTTCACAGCATTAGCCTTAAAGAGTGTTTCATTATCCCAATTTAAGCCCACCTGAGTGTCTGAAGGATTGTGTTACATGTTTTGTTGCTAGAATTGTGATCATGATGACTGAAAATGAACTTATAGCATCTTCCAACATGTTCCCAGCAGAAATGAAGCAGGGAGAAAATATGTTCTGCAGCCAAGTATTACAGCTGTCATAGATGATGAGCTCGAAAGGAGTCAGGGAAAATGATTGTGGATGCTTCCAGTTGGAAAGGGAATATGTGACTCAAAAGCAAGTGATGAGAGACTGATGCAATACAGAAGATGATCAAATGTGAGTTTTACATAAGATGAACTTTAGTTTTATTTACCTTTATTTATTTATTTACATTTACATTCATTTGGCAGGTTTATCCAAAGGGACTCACAAGTCAGGTAGAAAGCAAGCCAGAACTCTGAGTCAGGAAGAGAACACTGTATGTTTAATCCGGAGCCCTTTTTACACTGCTTGTTTAAGGTGGGATTGTGGTGGTGTATTGCAGCGCAGTAGCTCTGTGTGAAGGCTATGAATCTTAAAATGATGGGTCATTGTTAGGTAAGGTAACTCATGGTATCACTCAGCTGAGGAGGAGGAAACCAATTCCTTTCATCTTTTGGTATGTGACGTACAGTACTTCCCTTCTGAGGAGAAAAAACACCATTCAAAAGCTCCTATTAACTGAAATTCTCTGTTAAAATCAATCATCTCTTGCCAGCTGCTAACAATCCTGAAGTTAGGCTTCATACTCTTATTTTGGAATATAAAGAAGTAAACTATGAGGTTAGAAGCACAGATTGTAAATGTGAGCATGAGGAGATTTTCAGCCAATTTGGACTAAAAAATAAAAACAAAATCACTTTTTTTTCTACACTTTGTCTTTTTTTTATCCAAAACCATTTGGATAGTTTATAGAGGCTACATTGTTTGGCTGAATAAAATCATATTGTGTCTGTGTGATGTGAGTCAGATAGGAAAATCTGTCTTTGGTGGAATCACTATCATATTTTCTGTAACCCTTTGTTTTCATGTCACGTTACTCAGCTATAACTTGACTTGATCTCTGTTACAAATCCATCTTGGAGTCCTCATGCTCCTGTGGCATACCTTTTTACAGGAGCTGCAAACATATTTTTCCCCGAAGCACCACGGCGCACAGCAATCTTAAAGCTTGATGTGCTGTTGAAGCATGATGATTCAAATCTGAGCTAATATCCACCCTCTAACCACATGCTGTCATTTCACATCCAAAGTAATATGGATCTCAAGCCAAAACAAATACATGTGCTGCTGTCCAAATCCTTAAGAGGCTCACTCATTTTCACATGCTAACCAGTATGTTTCACACTTCCTCTGTTGTTCTGCGCCCACAAGGGAAACTGTCTGCTTGTGACACATTTGCGAATGAGTCCATGCCTTTCCTTTAACGTGACCAGCACATTTGTATTGTTCTCTAACAGAGGCTTTCTGGCTGAGTGCATTTCCCAACCCCCTCCCGTCCCTTCTCCGCTCTGGGCAGCCTCTGATGTACCCACAACCGCAGAGGATCAAATTAAAAGCACACAGTTATCCATCTCAGCGATCAGGGGAGGGTGACCCTGTCTCAACTGAAGACAAGCATGTAATACAAAAAAAGCAGGAAGGGATGGTTCCTCTCTGATTCCCAAAGATAAGCTGGAGTGGGCGTGATTCAAAAGGAATACTTTTAAGTATCAAGCAAGTACTGAGCTCTTAGGCACAACCAGTCTTTAATGGATTTATTTACTACTTGAGTTTCACCACTTTTCCCTCTCTGCCAGTTACCCTCCTAAAATGCCTCTTCTTTATTACAGATCAATGACATGATTGGGGGGTAAAGCCTCAGGATTTTTAAGGTTGAGTGTGAAAAGTACTATTTTTATTCATGAGATTGAGGAACACTGCCAGGCTTCAGTTTTAACATGTTTCACTGTTGAATGCAGATGTCTGTTTTTCAAAAAAGCACATCCTGTTTTACTGTTAACATAATTGGGTGTTGTGCACATGAAGCTGCCGGGCAAGTTATACTCAGTCATACATATTTAAATAGATTGAAACCAGTTGGCTACAGGATGAAAAGGGCTCTATTTAATTTTCTGCCACATAAAAGCAAATGAATATAAGAATCAAAAGCCCGCTCTTTTACCCAGTCTAGTTCCTGCCTAGACAAAAACACTCATGTAATCCATGTATCAGCAGCAGCATCTCGGAAATTCCTTGTTAAAGCATATGCACAAGTTATACTAGCTAAGTAAATGTTCATATTACAATGGTTGCAGTCGTGGTGGAGGATGGGGTTTCTGAAGCTATTAGACCCACCACCCCAGTATAATGAGGGCAATAGGAGGTTTGAAAGATTGCACCATTGCAATAATTTCATACCGTGTCTGCACTTAGCATCCACTATACTACACTGGAAAACAGTGACAACTCCTGCCCAGACAGGTGCAGCTCATGCAGTTGTTGCAGAAAGAGCACACACTCATTTAGAGGAGTTTGTGTACAAAGAATTGGATAGCACATTAAATGATGGTACAAAATTCAGTTCATGTAGT
This sequence comes from Channa argus, assembly GCF_033026475.1. NCBI lineage: Eukaryota > Metazoa > Chordata > Actinopteri > Anabantiformes > Channidae > Channa > Channa argus. The sequence continues at coordinate 22,519,602 of NC_090197.1, forward strand.
CAATGTTTCACCATTCCAGCCATTATGTGTTTTGGGGCCCATAGAGAATGCCCACTAGTTCCCAGCTGGCTAGCTTCCTCTTAGCTTTTCTGACTTGTTCTGGTTCTATTGGGTTTATGGTCAGTCCCTTTGGCGGATGGGAACCAAGCCTGTGGTGAGGAAGCTGTGAACAGTGGTGAACAGCAGTGGTCGCACAGAGATGAGATTTAAGCTTAATCTGTGTATGTGTTAAACATGAGAGAAGGCTTCAGTGATAAGAACCATGCATTATAGCCATGCATTATGTAAGGCAATAATTATGCATAACTGAACATTAACCAGAAACATAATGAAATTATTATTTCTAACCTACAATTGTTCCAGCAAATCGACCTGGATAAATGCCTGGGCTGAGATTTATTCTCACAGTTGTCTAAGCATGTATGGACTGGTTCCAGATGAAATGAAAACTCATAGTACACAGGAATAAATGTTTTTGTTTATTTTTAGACCTTTGTCAAACTGACTACCTGCCCATGATGTACATCCTCACTCCCACTAGTTAATGACGTACTTAATAACCACTAGTACTCAGTCAACTTGCTTTATTACACCATCAGTACATCTCAGCCTGTCTCTGCCATAGTGAAACACTGTCAGTCAAGTATGTTTTTCTATCCTCATCTTAATTCCACCTTAAAATTCCTTTCATTACGTATTACATTTGTGGCATTTGATTCTGAGGATACTGCAAGAATGCCTGTAAAAGTGGAGACAGAGACGATGAATCCAGTTATAAAGTAGCTTGCAAGTTGGTACAGGTCCCTTACAACTTGTGTTTTTGTGTGTATGATAAGCACACAAATTATCCCGTTTAAACTCAGATTCAATAATTACATTGTCGTGATTACTCTGTATGGAACTTCTTAAAGATTTGAGTAAACTCGGTTTGTGGCGAGAAGAAGTGGTCTAATACACCACCACTGGTGAGAGTGATTACATTTTTTAATCATTGAATCATTTTTCAATACCCTGTGAATACTGCTATAATTCACACAAGGAGCACTGGCCCTGACCCAAGCAGTTCTGCTGCTTGTCGATATGCATTTATAACGGCTGGTTCTTTGGCCAGGGCATGACAATTGATTTGGCCCGGGATTCCAACCTTTTTCACTGGCTTAAAATATTTTACTTCTTTTAACCTGTGAGTCGCAATCCTTAGCAGCTTTCTGAGTACAACATGCTGTTTTCTGTGAAGAATGAACATTTAATTTACCTACAGTACGGCTCTGCAAATAGCTCGCAGTGTGTATTTGGAGTTCAGGACACATTAAGGCATTGTCCCATGTGTACAGCTGACACAGCTGAATAGCTGGCCATTCACTTTAACCTGCAACAATAGGAACACTTTTTATGCTGAAGGCCCATACGTTATTTATCCTCCGTTGTTTGCTGCTGTGGAAACCCTGCTTCTTATTGTCATTAACATTCATGAGCAAGTCCACTGCAACTCAGTTGGGCTGAAAAAGATAAAATATAACACATTTAGACTGACATTCCAGCTGGGCAGAACATTTGGACATGAATTGAAAGCTCTGTCTCCTTAGAGTCAGAATCCTCTCGGTGTTTGTGTTGATTACATTTTGGCACAACAGTTGTCTCAGATCCTCAGAGAATCATCAGTCAGTATCCTTCATCTTTACCACACAGCAAAGTGCTTCCTTTGTGTTCAGGCTCCAAAAACGATTAGGCTGCTTTTCTGATACTTTGAGTAAACAACGGTGCCTTTTTAGGAGCAATATTTGCTTCCATATCTTCAGCCTCAAGTTTGCTGTCTCTACATGTTTCAACTTTATCTATCTCACATTCTCTGTCTTTTCTTGTTGTGAGGCTCATTTATTACATCAACTTAGATTTCATATATTATTTGCACATTTGTCATTTCTGTCTGTCCAGGTCTCAAACACAGCTAAAGGAGATTCTGGGAGAACCCGGATACTCTCAGAGGACTTTTGCGACCTAGAAGGCTGGTCAGCACTAACAGCCTATGTTACTATGACCTTTTGTCTTTCTACATTTTCTTTAACAAAAAATTATAAGCAGGCCACTTCTGTTAGCAGCCCAATTTACTCACTAGTGGTCCTGCTTCTGCTACCCCCCATTGTTTATTGGTTAGCTGAGCTGTTAGCTCAATATAGGTTATTGTTTTTTCCTGGCTTTTTTATATAGGATATAACAAATGCCCCATAGTGATAACTATTTTTAAAAAATAACAAATGTGTGTCTTCTTTGCTTTTTGAAAAATAGTAAACAACTACTGCCAATAGATTATCATCACTTATCTTATTTCTCTACATGATCTATCATAATTTGAAGCCTTGAAATGTTGCAAGAAAATATGCAAAAGCAAATCCAGATGATTAAACTGTTTGAGAAGAAGACAGTTCATGACCTGATATAATAAAAATATTGTCAGTAAAACCACAGTGAAAGTAAATATAATGGTATTATGGCATATTTGTTTAAGGAACTTAGGGACAGTTCTGTCACTTTTTCCTTTTATCTAACAGTAACATTTCTACCTCAGCCATGCATTATAAATTTGTTTCCATTTCAACTCAGGTTGATGTTGCATGCAAAGTAAAAAAGTGTTTGTTATCTGACTTTACCTTCCAGTTTGCAAATCTTGTCTGAAGAACCCCCTGACTTATCAAGTCATTTTATAAATGTGAAAAAGAGAAACATAGGCATTACCTTGTTTAGACAGTCCAAATCGCTCCCGGTGGGTCAGGTGAGCACCTTGCATGGCATCCACCATTATTGGTGTGTGCGTGTGTGTGTGAATGGGTGAATGAGAAGCAACATTGGATGAAATGCTATATAAGCACACCATTTACCATCATAGAAACATTGCAATATGATATTTGAGTCAAATATAAAGTCTGCGAAATCCTGGAGGAACTCATTAACATAACAAACATGGAAATTATATATTTTCAAGCTAAGGTAACTAATTCTTAATGTTGGAATTTAACATGAAATAGTGAGTTGAATGATATAATTGTTTGGGGCTCTTCTTTTTTGTTGTTTGACACTCTAACGCTTGGTATGAAACATAATGAAAACTTTAAATATTTTGAGTACATGTTAATTTGTGACTTTACTCAGTAATAAGCAAAATACTAACCATAATAAAGGTTATCATGATGTGAACAGATGTGCTGTTAATCTTTTTGGACAACAATGGAAGTCACAGACAAACAAGATAATATAAATAGAGAAGAATCAATGTTGGTTTCAGCATCTGTAGGGGGATTGTGGACAATATGAGTAATTTAGATATGTTTTGCCCCCTTATTCATTGTAGATATGTGGCCAAAAGTCTTCTAAACTTAATGCACTTCATTCTGACTGCACCACCTACTATGACCTCAATAATAAACACATAGTAGAATTATCAGCTTTCTGACAGTTTCAACCTTACATTTTATAACCTTGTTAAAGTCGAATTCATGGCAGAGCTGCTGTACTTAATTGCCCTATTGTACTTTTATCCAAAGAGCTTTACAGCGTTGCTTCACATTCCTTCATTCACACACACCAACAATGGCAGCAAGGTGCTCATCTAGGAGTCAAACCACCAACTGCTCTACAAACGAAGCTACAGCCCAATTTGAACACTAACTGTAGTTTAGAGAGATTGCTCAGACATATCACCTCTTATAACATCTCTGCAGTCCACCCTACTTTTTGAGTAAAGTCATTGACAAAAAGATGGATGAAAAACTTATGATAACAGAGTTTGAGCCTCTGAAGTGTGGAAATCTACTTCCAGCATCCTAACATTGTGGCTAAAATGGCTTGTTTTAATGCAGCACCACCAGGACTTGTGATGTGGTAAATATTGTGTTGTGGTATGCACAGAGAAAAAACCTTTGTGAACATCCCTTAGTACAAGAGTGGGTGAGAGCCACTGGACTACATAAGGTAAATGTGTGGGCCAGGAAACCAGTGAGCAAAAAGCTGCTAAAAGCTGCAGAGGAAGGTGCTGAGTGTTTTGGGATCACTACATGTGTACTATTCCCATTACATTCGCATTGCGATGAGGCTTTTGATTCACCGTTAAGTATTGATTGTTAAATGTAAATTTAAAGCCTACATAAACAATGAATCTCCTCCAAATATCCATTCTTCTTAAATTAATCATAAATAACTAATAACTTTCCAGCTAATTTATGTGTTTTTAGTCAGAGCAGTTTTTATTTGTTTTAATAGAATACAACAAATGCCACAAATGTTAGTATAAACTCTAATTATAATTAATAATAAATATCTTCTAAAATGATACATTTTTATCTTATTTGCTTTTTGTGTTAATATTTACAGCATCACAACAATTCTTAAATGCTCATATCAATAATACTCATCATATGTCTCTGCGACACCTACAGTATTACATTTTGAAGCCAACCTGTGAGAAGTTTAAGGAAATATGCAAAGGCAAATGCTAATTAATGCAGGACTTGGATTGCACAGATGAACAACTGCTGGTGCAAATTTTACAGCCATTAAACTGTTTAAGAAGAAGACAATCTGATATAAGAAAAATTGGGTCAGTTAAACCATAGTGAAATTAAATAAAGAATTCTGATGTAATTATGGCATATTTGTTTGAGGAACTTGCACTATGTCGTGTTTTTTCTACTTCAGCTATACATTAAAACCTGTTTTTCTCCCCCCCTGTTTTCCATTGTTTCCATTCAGGTTGATTTTTCATGCAAATTGAAAATGTGGTAGGACAAATTTTTCATGTCAGTGTCACTGTGAGAACTGGTGGATGGAAACCCATTTGTTTGTTCTGTGGGAAAGAAATCACTGCTTGAATCACTGGAAGTTATTCACAGAGCACTGGATGAGAAGCACAAATCATTACCACTGCAATGAATTGTACATTTCTCTAAGCATTGAAAAGCAGTATGTCTAACTCACAGTCGGGGGGAATGAGTGATGTGCAATTCCTATTTTCAGCATCGACTAAGACAAAATTCTCTCTATTTTCATTCAACATTTGCACACATTTCTCTTCCACCTATCCACACCCTCTGAGCTCCCATTCTTCTGTGATGATACATGGTCATGGTAGGGGTGTACTTAAAAGTGGCTGGGATTTACATCAGAATGGAGTGTTTGGTGCTGTGAGGCATGAGCAAAGTCACTGAGAGGTGAGATCCACGGCCGAGGCTCTCATGGAGGATAAATGGGACAGAAGCACCGTTTTCAAAGGTCCTTATATAAACAGAGTAAGCAATTCTGAGGGAAGAGCTCTAAATAAACACTTGACATGTGCAATCCCTTATTCATCCAGAGAGTGTAGATGAGGGACCATAAAATGTGAAATGCAATATAGCTTCTTCTTTTTGTTTTTTTTTGTGCTTGTGTTTGTGAGACACAGAGGGAGAGATACGTCTTTGAGCCAATGAATGCTTCTCTAAGAGCCACATTAGATTAGACAGACAGGCTAAGTGCTTTCCATCACTGGCAGCTCCTTAAAAACTTCTGGTTTCTGCCTGAACTCTCTCCTCCGGCTCATGTGACAGAGTGCACATAGGGGTCCGCTTCCTGGTTGCATCAGGTTGCATCGCCCTCTTGGTTCACAATGCAATTGAATTTACCCAGAATCCATGTCTGGCAGCTTCATATTATAACTTTATTTACTGGCAAAATAAATGTTGAGATGCTCGTAGCACATATGCTCGGACATATTTTTATAAAATACTCCCAGTTGGGCAGGGTTTTAAAGATCAATATTTTTTTAATAAGACTGAGTCTAATAAGTCCTTGTACTTGAAAGAAGGTCACTTTTAGTGACAAAACTCAATGAGATACTTGGCCAACTTTGCATTATTTCTTCAGCTCTTCTGAAGATTTTAGTGCCTTTAGGTCTTCACACTTCTCTAGCTTTGTTTTCACCAGTAGCTGGCAGGTGTTTCAATCTAAAAAGTACTTTAGCAATAAGCTGGTGAACATATTGACATAGGGCCACTATTGGATCTAAATTTGCTATATGGCCAGAAATACAACTCAAAAGATATAATAACATTGCTCCATACCTGCTTGAGTCAGTGTTTAATAAATTAACTTTTTAATTCAAAATTTTACCATGATCGATTGGGATTAACTCAACTCAGGGCATCATGTTCAGATCAGAGGAAAAAGTGACGTCTTAAGAAGTCACTGCCTTGACCCCTCCAGCTCAGTGTCTCCTAAAAATATCTGTTCTCATACAACTAAACTGCAAACGTGATTACGTTTTTGTAGTGAACATAAAAAGTTATTCATTAAGTTCCGATGCAACGTATTTTGTGAATGATGCACAATGAATGATGTGGTTGGGGAGGGTGGTGGATGTAACAAAGCAAAAGGAGTGAGAGTCTGGAAAGTCTAGGCAGGAAAACCCCTGACGTCAGTCCAAGAGAAAGATCGAGGATGTTTTTAAAAGCCATAAAACACATTTTGTTTGAAATTACTATTACCTCGGTCTAGCTGTTGACATTCTCTTGGCTATGTAAAAAATACATAGCAGTAACATTTTATTCATATGTTCACTATCAATGTATATTGGCAAGTAGCCATTTACTGTACATTACATGTCCAGATATTCTCATTATGTTTACAGGAAACATAATGTGGTTAAAGTTACATTTGTAATAAAATAAATAAAAATAAAATGTACACCAAGTTTTACTCTATGTGGATGGAACAGAAAGAACCTTCCCTGTGTTGATTCAAGTGGAAACTAAAGCAGAAAGTCAGTTTATTAGTTACTAGTGTCGATGAATATAATCTTGATGGAGTAACAGGTGATTGTTACAGTTACCTGATTTTTATGGATGTGTGTTAAACAGTGTCTTTAACACTATAGCCCCTTTCAGACATGCACTGGAAGGTTGATGTTATCCTGACTTTGTAAGGAGGGGGTGTATGGATCCCCTAGTACAATGTCCATATTATGATCGTGAGCTCACACATGCAGCATGCTGCTCTGTCATGAATCGTCGGGAGGATTAAAAGTGAGCCAGAAGGCGTGTTGATGGCATTTCTATCAGTCAACTGCTGCGGTAGAGGAGTAATTTTTATTAGATGATTAGATGTTAGATTAACTGGTTACTTTAAATTGCCCGTAGGTGTGAATGGTTGTCTGCTTGTTTTTGTATTGGCCCTGAGATAGACTGGTGACCCCACCTCTTGCCACCCACCTCCCTATAACAGCTGGGATTGGCTGCAGCCAATTTCGCGGGGCACAATATATAAAAGTTGTTTGCATGGACCGACTCTGTCCTCTGAGCACAGAAACTCCAGAAGAGGTCCCATAGATACATTATTTTCAGCATTAAAAAAGGCAGAGACCGATATTAGGTGCTGTTAATAGGGCTACAAAGACTAATGAAAGAAGTAAATCAATAGTTTCCAATTCCTATTATTAAACAACTCTACTTGGACCACCCATGAAATAGCTACACTCCCAACACCCCAACACCCTTTGCCCACCGTTTTAGGTCATTATAAAATCAATATGAATACCTCAAAACCTACTAATCAAGCAAAAATAATTACATTCTCTAATTGCACAGAAGAGTGAGATACTCAATCAAAAACAATTTGAAGTTTATATGTCTGCACAGCTGTCAGTGCTGTTCAATTTGTCTGGGTCACAGGAGGCTTTAACAGCACCTCTCCACAACATGATGAATTGAATGAATCTGTAATACAAATCATTTCATATTCTTACTGTGCTCTTGGTAGAAGTATTATTAGATTTAGAATGGCAAATGTACTGTAACTGTGAAGTAAATGTACATGTGGTATATAATTATTTGTCATATAATAACAAATAACCAGACAAGGCAGGTTTAGATAGGTCTTTCATCATATAGCATCTTTGCTGCCAACACTGCAGCCTTAACTTTAAGCATAGCAAACAAAACATATATATTACAATCTGGAAATGGGTATGAGAGGAAAATATCATTTTATTAGTTTAATTAGAATAGAGAATGTGTGCAGATGCAAATGGGCAGCTATCAAAGCTAATGGGCATCAGAATGCCCTGCAATAGAGGAGGATAAGTGGGTGGACTAAACTGAAAGAAATGTGCTAATTAGCAAAAACAATTCACCACGTTCAGCTGGATTCCATGAAGGTGTTCAGCTGCATAACTACTTTGACTGACGTCAGTGTGAATGGAAACAATGCAGGCAGAAAAAAAAGCTCATACATGCGTTTTCAGTGGCATGACTGCTGGGAGCATAACAGCATGACATCACTGCACGAGTCTTTATTTTATTTGTGTGAACGTTTTGTTTGGATAGATTGTGTTATATTAATTAGACAGACAAAAGATGGGGACACAAGTGCAGTCATAACACTTTCAAAGGTTTAGACATTTGTTATCTCATATTAAGAGACCTTGGCATTTAAGGGTGATCGTCATAATTTGCCGTCTCTCTTGTTCATAGCAGCTGTGATACCCATAAACACTTGGGATTTGAGGTTGCCTTCCTTGGCTGCTTCTGATTGGCTTCACACTCTTAATGAACAACCACTAGCTAAGGTTCTCTGTGAGGAGGAGGGAAACTCACTTTTTCAACAATCTCGAGGTGGTTAATTGGTGCCACAATGAGTGTTTTTAGTTGTCCAGAGTTTCAAACGTAGTGTGTCTTTAATCAGACTCATTGCTATCCTGATGCAAACAGATAAAGCTGCAGATTCATAGAGGACACTTAATTGCAGATAAAATTAAGGCTGTTTAAGGCAGTCTTTATTCAGCTTCCTACCATTTCATATTTCTGATTGACTTGCCTTCTGAAGCTCTCATGCTACTGATGAAAGCTGAAGGCAAACCTGCAGGACTCTTCTTTTATCATATTTCGCTCGGCTGCTGTCATTCAGCAGGTAAATTAATGTGGTACAAAGATACTCTGGAGCCATATCTCCAAGGCTTTATGAAGTCTCAAAGGTGGACATGAAAAGGCTCAGAAGGAAGACATCGTCAGCTTTAAAATGTTTTTATGTTTCCCTTGTCATTAACTATGACAACATGTGTAGTTAGTTGTAACAAAGCCTGAGGTAGCAATATTTCTCTTCCTGCAAGATGAAAGCAGAAAGCAGCAACATGTGGATTTGCTTCTCTCACTTCTCTCACACAGATCTAATTAGAGACCAGAACTAAAGCAGCTCCAGCTTTGAAAATCAACAATTTTGTCTGCAGAGATATACATTTGTAAATGTGTACACAATTTTCTCCTTAAATATTGTTTGTAATTGAGAATGTCATTCGGTTACATTCTCTTTGATTTTAAGATGATGAGTTTATTCCTCTGCTCATTGAATGGAGCCTTTTGGACAAGGGGCCTGAGAGGTCACTGGACCCATGGGCCATAGGATCTGAAGTTACTGTTCATATATTTTGATTGCAATAAATGCACAACAATGACATAAAGCTGAACAATGACTTTAAATTATTTTTCAGATTAAACAGTGACTTGGAAATATCCAAAACAGGTGCAGAATGATTAAAAACAAACATGTATTACAGAAAGAAAATATTTAAAAACAAAATAATAAACACATATAAATGTAGAAATACCACAAACAGACTGAAAACAACTAAAAAGAAAGGGTGGGGGGCCCTCCCCCTGTCTGTGCCCAGGGTCCAACTTTTTTGTAAGTCATCAATGCTTGTCTTCAGTAGTCTACATTTAAAAAATGTTAAATCAGTTATACTAGTATGAATACTGATTGCATGTAAAACATTTTTAGATTATATATTTTATAAATTCCCAAATCCCAGTGTAATGATGTGACACATTTATAAATAATATATAGCAATGTTGTAAGCAGGCTTTGCTGTAAAAATACTTTTTCTGGCAACACTGAGCACATTCAATATGTCCAGTTTTCACTTTGATTGGAGCACAGCTAGCTGTTTCCAGCAGTCTCCCTTCATAATGCTAAGCTTCACTGATCAGCGTGTTCATGCACTGACCTGAGATTGGGAACAACATTTCAGTCGGACTCACAGGACAAAAGCAAATGAATACATCTCCAAATATCTCAAACATTCCCATATGCTCCAGAGAAGTACTTAAAATGTAAAATGTGTCTTCCTACAATCACTGGTTTGTCAAACAAGGATGTCAAAATACATCTAATATGTTTTGTCCACAAAGTGGTTCAAATTTAAACCTTAGTTGACTCGTTGTTGCAGGTCAGCTAGATTAGATTAGGTTTGCAAGACTTTTACTATACAGATTAAGTGTTCATTGTTTGAATAATCATGGAGTTATATAACAATAACAAACATAACATAATTTCTTTTCTGGAGGCAGGTCAAGTCAAATCAACAGCATGGGGGGAATATCTGTGGGATTTTAAAAATATAGACCTGAAGTCCAAATCCAGAAATCACTATTAATTCATTAAAGATGTGCGAACGCATAGTCTTTATAATACCACCATGTTGTGTATGCATTGCCAATTATAAAATACGCTGAAGAATGTAGAACTCGTGTTATGAACAAAAGTGTGCAGCCGCAATAGTGGGTAGAATTGCGGAACACAGTCATCTGATTTTCACATGAAGGGAGAGGAAGCTTCGTTGTCCATGTGCCTGAGCCACTGTCTCTGTCACGACGATTTACAATAAAGCTGTATGTGGGCTCCTGCATCAACATAATCTGGGTTCTCCTGCAGCAGCTCTAAAGCACACACATCCCTTAGGCTGATGTAAAAATATGGAATTCTATGGCTTTGGTTCCTTCTGTCTATATGTAAAGTCATTGCTATGGTTTTCATTATAAAAGTCTGTTGCAAATGCAATGTTTTGAAAAACTGAATATGACAATGCTGCCTGAAGTTTTTACTTTTCTATAATTCGCAATTGGATTCTGTCTAGAGATCAAAATTCAGGGGTATTTTGCCTTTTGCATCTTTGCTTGAATGACCATGGCTACTAAATGATTTTCAGGCCCACTGCAGCTGCTTTTGCTGAATAAAATAATATCAGCACTTTCAAAAGTTCATTCCAAAAACTAAGTATGTGGAACCAGATATAAATTTGGACTTAAATTAAATTGAAAATAGAAAAAAAAGTTATTACTGGAACTGATTACTGGAGAAACTCACCCTCTCCTCCTCCTCTCTGAGGTCAGGCATGGTGCTGACACACAACGTCACAGCAGTGATGGCTACAAATAACACTGACAGGCAGGCGAAGATCTTCCCTGGAAGGCCAGAGTGAGGGTTTTCCACCATGTCCCTCAAGTGCCTCATGCAGCCCCCTGAACAGGTCTCTTCCTGTACCCCTACTCCAGTGGGGAGCTGGGTCTCTTCACAGGACTGCGCTGATGTGAGCTCTGCCTCCTCATCCTCCAGCCTCTGCAGCTCCTTGTACTCCTCTTGCCTGAGCCGCAGTTTCCTGAGGCAGCACCAGTCCAGGTTGTTCTCCTCCACCCCCCAGTACAGCAGCTCCTCCTGAAAGGACAGGGCGCACATCTCCCTTAACAGCCGCAGTTTCCCCGCAGCCAAGAAAGTGACAATGGTGCGGAAAGCTGATGGGCTTCTGTCAAAGAAATACTCATTGCGGCTGCGATCATAGTCATCACATATGTCCATGATCTCAGCCTCATTGCTGCAGCTGCTCAGTTTGCCCAGCCGTGTCAGGGGGAACTCCTCTAGTGTTGACCAGGGGATGCGGTACTTGATGCCCCCCACATTGATTATGGCAGCCCCGTCAGTCAGGCCAATCTTCTCCCCATCCTGTTGGCGGGGCTGAGGCTGGAGCAGGAGTTGGGCTCGTTTATAAAAGAGACCCTTCTTGGAGGTCACCTCCTCTGGATTCTCGACCCGGTTGAAGCGGAAGGTGGTGAACTGGTGCTCAGTGCTTCCTGCCAGGAAAGCTACTTCTTGGTACATCCCTGCCACTCTGCTGGGGACCCTGTCCTGCACAAAGCAATAGGAGGAGGGCTTCACAGAGTATGGGAGGTGACTGGGTGTTAGTCACCCATTCAGCAACACAGCACGTCTCTGTAACACAGGAATAACAGGAAGTCAACATTTATATGTATTTTGTGATTATACACATAGTTAAAGTGTCAGGGTCGGAAAGGTTTCGGTACAGTATGCCGCAAATAAAGTCCTTCTTAGGTGGTTAAAAAAAGGTATGTAAAACCACACCTTCAAGCCTTTAAAATGCAAATTGCTTTAAATTCCTTTGTGGAATAGTCAGTTATTAATCAATTAGTAAATTTGCTTCTGATCAGGAGGCAAAAATATAGACAAATGTTTGTGACAAGTGCAACTTTAGAAAACCTAGTAAACGAACGTAGCTGATCTTGTCAGTGCTGATGCAAGGAAATGAAAGTGCCGAAGAAAAGATGATATTTTAACTTAACCCTGCTGCATTACTCAATTATATTGAATCCTCCTTTACTCCTATAATTGTGAGACAGGCCACAGTCAACATAAACTGTATTTTGGATATGTTTATGAATAAACAACTATAAAAAAACACACTTCATATCCAACAGTGACCTTTGATCTTTAAGTTTTTATTAATCACTATGTTTTGCTATAATTACCATAATATTTACTGTATTATGTAGATGTGCCACTTCTTGGTGGGCCTACACTCTAATCTACCTCGAGTGTGGCTTGAGTCCGGCAAGTGTGGCCATTAGATATGGTCAAATGACACGTCATACAAGTTTTTTGTTTTAGCATACCCCAGCCTTAACTGTGACTTAAATCTTGTTTTCAATCCACTTACTGTACATTTCATATCACCAGGCTGTGAGACAAAACCCAGCCAAACTCAGGAAGAACTTATAATAACTTATTTGGGTATAATGATAAACATACACTAGTTGCATCATCACAGCTTTAAACAACCATCGGTGTCAGACAGAATGCAGAACACTGCAATAAACAGGAGGGTGAAGAAGACCAGAATGTCTGGAATTTAACTGAAATGGAAGTTCAAAGAAAAGAAAAGCAATGTTGAATTGGGGCTTGAACTCAGTGCAGGGAAATTAATAATGTTTTTCTATTTACTGCATCATCAGGCTGTGAAATGACACAATTAAAGCACTGTTTAACAAACTGTAGGAAATCAACATCACAATCTAGACCTAATCACAGCTCACTAAGCCAAATGTACATATAGGCTACATGTTAACATATGTTTAGTGTTTAATCTCTATGGTAATTGTTTATTTTTTAAAATGTATTCATACAAAAAAACTGTCTTTTTATCACAATATTATTTTGTCAAAAACAATAGCTTAGAGTCCTAGCATGAAAAGGACAAATGCTGTAATCATTAGAAATATGTTAATATGTTATTAAATTCTGAATTCAAAATAAAATCTATAACATACAGCTATTTTGGATATATGTTGGATATATTTCTGCACTACTGATGTGACAGTTTAAAGTTTTTAGCGTATTTTCTGAACATGTTTTGGGCCGACGTGAAAACATTCCAGCAACAAATTATAAAAAAATTAACTAATAGCACAAAATGGCCAAGTAACAAGGAGAAAAGGAACCACTTCCAATAAAAATGAAAAAGGTTCCCCTTGAACACATTTAGTGCCAGGGTCAGAGTAAAATTAAGGAGAAATATGAGGGAATTTGGAAGAATAACTCATCACATTGCACCGTGTTTGCTCATATGTCGATGACATCATTTTCAGACAGTATCTCTGCTTCTTGAAAGACTGAAGCAACATTACTTTTACACCTCTAAAACCTTTTCAAACAAAGAATGGTAAGACTAGATGATCAAGCAAAAAAACATCTCCTGTTTTGGAGACTGGTTATCTGACTCCCTGCTGGTTTTGCTGAGTCAGGCCAGTGTCATCACTCCCTGTGTGTCAGTGTGCATGTACTGACTTTTTTCACTTCTTCAGAAAAAGGCTAGTTAGTTTAAATTACCAATTTCTGAAGCCACACTATCTTAACAAGCTCAGACATCTCTCGTTTTATTCAACACAGGGATCTGGATACACAATCCAAAAAACACAGGCTGTAAACACAGAACCAGCCCAGTGATGCTTTATTCGCTAAAGATGACTGTGGGCCTCTGGCAGTGGAGCTGATGTAGGGACACTGAGCACATCATCACAACAAATTAAGAGTGGGACCCCTCCAGCTATCCCCAAAGTATCCTCTTCTATTGTGAGGCGAATCATTTTTAAACAGGCCACTGTCTTGGAGGGACAGGGTCAAATAGCAGCACCTCTACAGTGACTCTGTAAAGTGCTCATGACAAAAGCAGTTTATTGAGCATGACACTGTACCCAGGGGTGGCTTCAGAAGCAGAAAGAGCTTTAATTCAAGCCTCATAGAGAAGGCTCAGACCACAGAGGATGCCAATTAAGGTTTATTAAGCCATAGATGGCTTCCTGTACATGATCAAATAAAATCCTCTTCCTGTGCGTCTCTCTCCTGCGGGGTGCCACAGGGTTCCATTCTTGGCCTTGTCCCGTTTTCGCTGTATATACTCCCACTGGGGTCAATCATCCATAAGCACAATCTCTCCTTCCACTGTTATGCAGATGATTTACAGATCTATTTGTCAGTCAAGCCTAATTGTAATATTGTACTGCAGTCCCTGTTTAACTGTTTGGATGATGTAAAGCTCCGTCTGTCTCAAAACGTCCGTAACTTGAATGAGAGAAAGACAGAGTGTATCATGTTTGGCTTGTCTGTTAAGGATAATGGCTTAAACCTTGATCTTGGTAGCCTAGCTACTTAGAACATCTGGAAGACTCTGGGTGTGATTTTTGACTGTGACCTAAGATTTAATAAACAGAAAAACAGTTTTAAAAGTGAGCTTTTTTCAGCCTTACCTCCTGCCAAAAGTTTATCCATTCTTATCTCAAAAAGATCTTAAAAAGGCAATTCAAGCCTTCATCAGCTCAAGATTGGATTATTGCAATGCACTTTACATCGGAGTCAACCAGTTTTCCCTATCTTGACTTTTAACCAAGACCCCCAAGCGTGAACACTTAAGTCCCGTTCTTTACTCACTCCATTGGCTTCCAGTTCATTTTAGATTTGAACTGTTGCTGTTTGTTTTTAAAGCTTTTCATGGTCTTACCCCAATCTACTTAAGTGAATTAATAGTTCTTTGCAAACATGACTGGGTACTTTGGACATCTGGACAACCTCTTTTAGAATTTCCTAAATCCAGGTGTAAAAGGTGCAGATTATGTTCAGGCTTTAGTGACTCTTAGTAGTAAGGAAATATTTTGTATGTTTTTAAACTATTTAATCTATTGAAATAGTGTTAATTTAAAAAATGATTATTTTAAGGAAAAGACAAGGTGCAGTTTACAGCATGCACCTCTGTGTCGTGTGGACGTTTTTAGTCTTAAGACAATACCAGACTAGCTGATTTCTCGAAATCAACGCATTAGTGGACACATTTATACACAGCTATCCCCAGAGTTTCCTCTTCTTTTGTGAGACCAATCATTTTTAAACAGGCCACTGACTTGGAGGGACAGGGTCAAATAGCAGCACCTCTACAGTGACTCTGCAAATTGCTCATGACAAAAGCAATTTATTGAGCATGACACTGCACCAAGGCAGTGTCATGCAGGCTAACCACAAGCATGTCCCAGTCATGCCCCCCCCCACCCTTGGAAAGATTGCAGTTGTTTCCAGGGGGCCACTAAAAAGGGATGGATGCATCTCTGGTGACTCATGTTGCTATGGTGACTCATTAAGCTACTACAGTTGACTGGTGCATATAATGAAGCACACCACATAGCTGTTCAACACCTGATAAATGTCCTAAAGTTAGAACTCAAGTCTATATTGGCTGGTGGCTGTAAATTAAACAAAGTCATGGTTTACGGTTAGAAAAAACATGAGCTTGCTAGAGCTCTGGAGTCTACTCCTCAGTTGTGATTGAGTTTAAAGTGTTACTTATTCTAGTTGATTCTGGTTGAGCTTTGTTAGGTCACCAAACACAACTACTGCTGAGTGGCTCTCAGCAGTAGTTGGAGGATACTAATAAAAGTCTGGGAAGTGAAACGTTTGCACACATAATGGTAGAATATGCACACGTTCAGCAGGCACTATATTACTTCTTCCTGTAATACTGTAACATTAATTTAGTGGCTCTCAGCAGTAGTTGGAGGATCTCAGAAAACTATATCTACTGTATCTAAAATTATTCTCTCTGAAACACCTGTTTGCCCACAGTTATGTACTCCCTGTATCTGAAGAAACACAGACCAACAAAAAGTGAAGAAGTAATCCCAGTTGTTAGTGTTCAAGCAAGGAGTTACTTTTAGCAATGCTAGCAGCATGGCTCTAGGGATGTGTTGGCCGGCATACCACTGATCCACGCTGAAATAATATTGCAATAATAAACATTAGAGGGACTGGCATTAAAATGAGTTCGAACAAAATCTCATTTCCAAAAGGATAAATCCTCTAATCACTTTGACACTGACCTTTCTACTAGTGTCACCATGTGGTTCAGAGTGAATTATATCTACAACGATTGCACAGATTTTTAAGCACAGAGGCCAGAGCACAGATTTTAGCATGTTAATTTGAGCATTAGCTCACATATGACAAAACAGCTGCTCACTTGATTGTTCACTCATAGTCTTACTTTCAAGTACTATAAGATTGACAGTTTTGAGGACAAAGCTCACACTATAATATGTGTTTAGTGTATTTTATGTTTCTCTTATGTTTGTGTTTGATATTAAGACAAAGCAAAACACGGTTTTTACACATAAAACTAATCTTTTAATTTTACAAATCAGGCCAATTATTCAGCAATTTCCCCATCGCTCTCTTCCTCATTAGGCATAGTGAGTCCAGCATATGAAGTTTTGTTGCTTCACAGTGTCTGTGTGCTTGCGTTTCAGATGCTGATTCTGGCTCTGGGGCTCCATTAAATCTAAATGTTAAATCAATGTTAAATCAATGTTAAATTTCCAATCTCCTATTATTTTGATAAGCCTGGAGGTTAAATATGCTTCTTTGGATCAGAGACGTTTTACATTGCTTCCAAAATAGTATCTGAAGAAGATGAAGTAGTTAAAAGCTCATTGGCTTTGTACTTTTACTTTGTACTTTGTACTCAGTTGGTGATGCAAATCTAATTTACATGACTCTTTGCATAAATCTGCAACCCATGCATCATTAATACATGCACCTTCTCACATCCACTCTTTGAAAAAGGCTTAAGGCAGAATTCTGTTTTAAGAAATAGCAAATTTAAATGACACTAACTAATTAATTGACCAAATGCTACAGTAAATCAGACTGATTAGTCATTTTAGTCCAGAGTTTTATCAGTGACAGCCTGAACCCCCCTGCCCCAAAAAGAGGATAATTAAGTTTGTTGACTGCAGAAGCAACGTGGCAATCAGATGAGAGAAAATGATTTTATAATAGAAACTGGTGCAAAATGTCTCTCTTGAGTTGCAATAATCATGGAAAGAGTACTTCTCACAGCATGACTACATGCCCTTGGGGCAAAGGGAGAGAGCATTTTTTAAGTTATGAGTCACCAAAACTGATGGTTTTATTGACAAGGCAATTCTTGTCTCACAATATTTATTAGTGAATCAATTCAGAATGTCCATAATAAAAACTGTCAAAACCATGGGGTTAAGATTGTCTGCATGCAAAAGTCTATTACTTTTCTTTTGAAAAGCATTAACATCTTAACAATGGATTTGGACTCAGTCTGGTGTGTTGTATAATTTCGAGATATTTGGAGATTTGTTCCCATACACTGAAAACACTACGAGCAGCCAGTAAAAAGCCTGGGCTCAGTGGAGCAGCCAAGATACATTTTGTATGAAAATAGTTAAGCAAGAGAGAATTGTTTATTGTTGAGTGATTGTTCATGGGTTGTTTGTGGTATATTTGTCTTCTGATATGAAATGAACTGGGAAACGTTGTAAAACAGTACTGTCATTGGTTCCTGTGGTGCCTTCAGTTTCAGTCTTGATCAGTGTATTCACCATTGATGAACAGCCAAATTATAAAATGTAGACTTGCAAAGCCAAGTATGGATGATCTAAATACACTTTAGGTATCAAAAGTAAAAGTGTTGATTATTACCATGACCCATGTCAGAATAATAGGTCATCATTTATTTGGTATATTTTATTTATTTATGTTATTATTATAATTCTGAAATGTAACAGATGACCAAGTTATCAAATAAACATAGAGGAGTAAAACTATACAGTGAAAAAATCAAATATAAGTACCTCAAAATCATACTGAAAGGTACAGCATGTATATTTTTTGCATATTTGTAGCATATTTGTACTAGTTAAAGTGCATGGTTAATTTTTAGCTCTGCTCACAAAGTGGTTATGACTCTTTTTTCAAAGAGAACAAGCATAAATAATGGCTTGAGTTTCTGTAAAATGTGCAGACATTTCTGCATTCCGCCTGACAAGACACTCATGATCGTGAGGTGTTCGACTGGAAGCATTTAGAATGACAGGAAACTAAAAGTGTACGGGGTCAATAAGCAGGGGAAATACTTTATATCAAACAAGCCATCAACTCACAAACAGGTCTTTTCTGCTTTAACTTAACACCTAATGTGTCTTCTAATGTGTTTAATTTGTGGAGGGAGTATTAGTTTAAATCCGTGCTGCAGAGCCACTGATATAGATTTTTAGATGCATTCTCCATATTTTCTGACAGATAACGCATGATAAAAAACTGGCTGCAGTGGTTGCAGAACTGCATGGGCTGTTACAGACAGGTGTCGGTCTCTGCTTGCTGAGAATGTTGTACAGACAGTGTTTGCTCAAGGTTATTGCCTACATGATGCACAATGTGGAAAAGTAAAATAGTTCATTTCGAAAATGCACCATCAAGTTTATTTTTCTGGGAAAAGATGGCCCACTAACATTTATATGGGCCGACCCAAAAATGAGTTCCTGCCTGTGTCGATGAGACTTTAGAACTTAAAATGTACTGTGTCATACTTTACATCAGTACTCCTTTTCAAAACTTTCCTAAGTACCATGACAATCTCTAATTGAAAATTAAACCTGCGCTTCGAGCCCAACAGCCAGTGTCAATCAGATGATTCAAAGGGTTGGATTTAACAAAGTGTGAGATGGGGCGGAGGAGATAATGAGTTGAATAAATTGATGCAAGGGAAAGAGTCTATTTAATAGTGAGACTGAAAGTGGAGAATATGTTTGTGTGGAAGTGTCGTTATTAGGCCAGAGACAGCATTTAGAGATCACAGCAGAATACAAAAAAAAGACAGCCGCCTACTTACAAGCACAAAAAGAATGTGGCACCACTCTATTTTCTTTTCTCCGTTTCACTTTCTCGTTTCTTTGCAAAACAGAAGTAGAGAGGCAGCTTTAGATCTTGTGTCACTGTAGCCTAAGAGCCTAAGTTCTCTACCCACCCAACACCTCCCCCTGCATTACCTTCTGCTGCAGAGGAAGAGAATAATGAGTGGAATTAGGTGTTTTGGTGTTTAATTGCAGGATAAACCTGATGTGCAACACATTGGAAACCATTTTCCATGTTTCAGAGCAGATTGCCATTAAAGGGGCAGTCTATTTCCAGTGTGTCATGTCTGGTTTCAAGGGCCCAATGTAAAATGCTTCATCTCCACACATCAACAGTAGTGAAAGTAAAAAAAATTTAATCACTTTATGTTAAAACAAGAAGCGAGAGTGTGTTTTTTTCATAAAAATATTTATGTACAAACGTTCCTTCATCATTAGGAGTAACAAAAATAAAAAAAAGTTATTGTAAAATTGAAAAACATTATACCAACTTTAAGGGACTAAAACACTGGGATCAAGATAAGTGCTTTTAGCAGACCTCAAAAATGAAACTGGGACAAATATTATGAAGGCTCACTAAAATGCTTTGGAGGTGTATGCTTGCATCAGGTACTGGAGCTCTGCAGAGGGAAGAATGAATGCAGCTCAATATCAGTGGATTTTAAAGCAAAGCCTCCTACCATCAGTCAAAAAGCTCAAAATGAAGAGGCAGTGAATTCTTCAATAAGATAATGATTCAAAGCACAAAAGAAAATCAACTTAGGAATAGCAAAAAAAAAAATAATGACTCCGAACTTAAAAATCAATGAAAATGACAATTATCAGTGCAAACTTTTGCGCTGATGTGTTTTTTTTATTATATTACTATAATTTTCTTTTCATACACTCCTTGGGCATTTTTTGTGATTTGTCTTTTAATGTTGAAGGAACATTTGTATTATGTGCATAACATTTTCATGTGTTTATGGGGAAAAACGTTTTTGTCCACTTTTTGCCATTTCAAAGTGGGGATGTAAAGTTTGGCACTCAGCTGTATATGAACAAATTATTCAGGAAGGTAAGGGATGGGGGGCTTCCCATCTAAATAAGGTGTCATTCCTTTACTCAAACATAGACAGGCAAATCCAGTTATCCCCAGACAGTCCATGAGAAAGGTATGGTTTATCTAATGAGAGGGAAGATGCACAATTACCCCGCCCTCCCACTAATTGCATCACAGTGAAGCACTATTGGGAGTCAAAGATCTCCATATAGGCTAAGATACTGACAGAAACGCCTGTAATATGCAAGGAGGCGATCCTAAATGACAGGAAACAGCTAATAGTGCTACTATAACACTCCCCACAGGAATATAACCACAAAGGAGATACCACAGAGGACATTTCTATCAGAATCAATGTAAGACTGCTATGATAATGAATAAAATATGACATGAAAGCATTAATTGAGAACCACCTATAAGAAAGCGATTGGAAGATAACAGAGAAATTGAAGTTGAGCAAACAGAAAAGAACAAAAAGCCACTTGTTCCAGTGTCTTCTAATGTTTTCCTCATAATGACACCACGACATTTTCCTTCTGTTCGCTTTGAATAAAAACAAAGCAGTAAAATGAGAAGAACGCTACTTGCGGGACTTACCCAGAATCTTGCTGGGCTTGTGTCCATCTGTTTCAGCTTGCTTGCACGTTTGCACCCGACAATATGCAGCATACCTTTAAGTTTTCCACGCAGATGCTCTGGGACATTGTAGTACAATAACCGCTGAGCTCAATTTGCAGCGCTCACATGACGGACGGAGTTTGAAAGGCTCTTGAAAGTCGCGGCTCAAACGTTCAAAATAAAGCGTCTGATGAGTCAGAAAAGAATCATTTGCTCCACGAGAACCGGCACAGAGGTAGAGAGATGTTGCTCTCTACAGTGGCTCAGCCTGTTTCTTCCTCTCCCCATCAGAGTCAACGTGGCAGCTGTTTGAGAGAAGTGTGTGTGTGTGTGTGTGTGTGTGTGTGTGTATGTGTGTCAGAGCAGGTGAAAGGCTGTTTCCAGCTCACAGACGGCCACCCCGCTCGGACTCGTCAGATGCGCGCTCCGCTCCGCTCCGCGCTGCGTTTTGCCAAACTGCGTCTCTGGGAAACCACAGCCGCTTCAGTGCAATTTCACAGCGTCAGGGGGAGTGTTAGTTATGTATTTCCTCAAACTGTAGTGTGATAAGCCGGAGCTCTAATGATGTTTCTTGGCTTGGAAATGATTCGGTTTGTATTTTCCTCAGTCCTCAGTCCCCTGTCTTCTGAAGAGATTTCTGGCTTGTGAAGCTGATGAGTTACATGACTGATTCTTATAGCTTAGCTGAATGCTCATATAATGTAATCTTGTTTTAAAAGATATTTCTTTTTCTGTGGATATTTGCCCTCTAAAATACAGTTCTAATAGATCCACAGCTTCCCAAAACTGAAGGAGAACATAAAGATGTGTCTAATAGGGTGGGACTTGCAGTAAATGGACTCTCACTCTGGCTGAAGCAAACATGTCCATTAACCATGCTGGACACAAAGCCCAAGGCAGACACACCCAGTTGATACATTTGGAAAGCTCTGCAGTTGTAAAGTTTCTTTAATTTAGGCCAGCAGCTTTCAAAATGCAGGCATTCAAAATGAGAGACAGCCGCGAGACAATAATTGCATGAGTCTGATTGATGCTAATGTAAACAGCTGTGATGGCAGTAGACGCATCAGTTTGCTGGATACCTACTTTACTAAATGCCTGCTAAAGGCTGAGGGTTAGAGCTGCAAATGTGGTGACATCAAAAATGGCACCTGCCAGATTTCAAATAGGAGGAACTTTACTCACTAAAAATAGAAACAAGGACAGGTGATTATTTTTAGGACTGCATGCTGGTTAGAGAAACTACTCTTCATTCACATGACATGGACTTAAATTCCCATTCATCATGCTGAAGTATCCTTGAGCGAAAAACTGAACACGCACCAGGGCTGTTTTGACTGAACATCTTGCACCCATTCAGCAAATTCATTATGTAAAGTTGACAGTGTTCACTTCCATAACTGAAGCAGCAGAGGCCAAGATATATTGACATTTTGTCCTTGAGGCCAGTTAAGCAGCAAAACACCAACAGTACATTGTAAATCTTTCTAAGTGAATTCCCAGTTTACATTTCTCAGTTAACATAGTCAGTTCTTCGTTCACATGAAGAGCTTACAGCTCATGTTTAAGCTCATTTTGTACCGCAGTCACTAGAAAGACAGGATCTGAGCCGGTTCCCAATTAATTGGCACCTTGCGAGGGGAGTCTTTAGTGATTAGAGTCTTTGGTGATTAGATCCTGTCAGGTCATCGAAGACATGAAAACCCTCCAATGGAGACAGTGTACACTGGAGGAGGCGATGTAAGGAAGAAAGGTAGAGGTAGATGTGGAGGGAGCAGGGGCTCTGATGGGCAGGAGGAACATTGGTCTAATGAAAACAGGCAGTGAATATCGTGGAGGAGGGTTACATCGACCCAACATTAAAATGACTGCTGAGGAAAAGATTATAAATTAAACGGCTATGGGATGACTAGCTCATGGAGAGCATGGCACAAAGTGATTGTGTAAAAGAGAGAGAGAGATGAAGATTGTACATAGGATAATTTTTGCGTAGCTTCATATGTATTAGAGAAGCACAGAATACTTTTTTCAAACAGCACAAAAGAAAAGCTTTAATGCTTAATCAATGCTGTGCTGTCAGATAGTTTGGCTTAGTTAAAAACCTAAATGAATGAGCAGCAGTCCCCTTCATTCAAAAACTAAAGTCAGAACAATTATTTTTTACAATTCTAAGACACTCTGAAAATCCGAACTAGATATTCTAAATTTGATTAAACTGACAGTAACCAAGCCTGGATATTTAATTTAAGCTGACATGAAAATCTTAGTTGTTCTACTGAATTCCTGTATAATGTTTTACAGAGCATATTTCTCACAATGCAGCTTGATGTAGCGTAATGCAAGTGCTTCTGCAAATTAAATGCATCAGTGTAAGAAAGTCATTGCTTACGATGCAGCCTTTCTTCTTTTAAACATTCACGTTAGAGCCCAAACTAAGCATAGCTCCCGAGACCTGAGTCTTAGTAACTGGTAAAATAGTGACCTTCATGTCCAAAATCAGCTGAGTTCCCCTTTAATCATCCCCAAACTCTCAGCCTGCCTGTCACCTAAACATCTGCTTTAATTGTGTCAACATCACCATGGGCCACATGTTGACTGTATTTCGATTAATTTACATCCGTCGTGCCTGACAATCACTCACTTTAAAGTGAGTTTACTGTGGGTAAATTAGGTACTAAACAGCAAAGTCATGTGGCATTTACAGCCTGATACTATAACATGAAAGTGTAAGAGCAGCCTGAGTACAGAGGAGGGAAAAATGTGACTCAGCAAAGTCAGCTTCGCAACACAGAACAGTTAATATCAGCCGTATCAGCAAAAAACCTGAGTGTACTGAATTCAGGCTGAGTGCATTTAAGTTTTTCACTTCAAATAAGTGTTTTATGGGTTTTTGTCTTGCATGTCACATAGACTGGCTTCAGAGGCAACAGTCAACAAACATCACCAATAATAAGCACTGGTTAAAACTATTTTAAAATAATGTAAAATGCAAATACATTCACTCTTCCTGGGATGACTTGGAGAAGTACTGAAGAAAGTGTCAACCATGTCTGCCCTTTAGAATCATCTCAGGAGAAAGGATGTTGAATCCTGCAAGATAGTGCTTTCTTGAAAATAAAAGAACATAGTGAGATGAGTTTGGTGAGAAAAAGTCATAAGGAATTGATATTAAGAGGTCCCTACATTTTAAGAAACTTTTAATTTTTTAATAAACTTGTGAGATTCACAATCACCCCATATAGAGTCAAAATGTCCCTTGTATGAGTTATGGACTCCTGGTCCTCTCTTTAGTTTGTATCTAACTTCAGTTGCTGTATCTCTAAGGTTTGTTCCAGTTCACGATAAAAGTTCCTCCCGGGCCCTTTCTGTTTGCTGACAGTCATTATTAATCTGCCACCTGCTCCGTTGTACTCATCTCTCTCACACAAGCCAAACTCCAAACATTTCCTGTCCCAGTGTAGGAACTTGTTGTTTAGGGTTTTCTCGGTTCATGTCACTTGATGAAATGAAAACAGAAGTGTGTTGTTGTGTAAATTCATATTTAATTTAACTATTCTGAGTCAGGCGGCTATTCTGGGTTTATAATCCATTACATGAAAAAAGCAGACACACACACACACGGCAGACAACAATAAACAACCAAAAATATCAGCACAATGTCCAGGAGGTGCAGTAAGTTACCCATGAGATACCTTGATACAGCTATTAGCCACTCTCCAAAAGCACCTGACATTGATGAATTACCAGGCTTCGAATATGCTGCATCGGCCATATGGGTACATGATAAACTCTGACATCATCATCCCAGCTCCCCCCTCCCTCCCTCCCTCTCTCCCTCCCTCCCTCCCTCTCTCCCTCCCTCCCTCCTTCCCTCTGCGGGTGGATGAAGTGACTGGCCCGTGAGTAACAAGCTGCTAAACCTGCAATTATGATCACAACATGTTCCCAACCTCTCAGGCCTGAGACTGCACAGGAGGAAGTGATGGGAAGAGCCAAGAAAATAAAAGGCTTTGTTTGCTTCAGACAAAGCCAGACTAATTGTGTGCAATCATTTAATGATGCTTGTCCCTGCTAATGTGCAAAAACAGTGTTGGCCTTTTAGTCCTGAAGGATCTTTGGCCATGTTTTATATTTCTAGGCCACTGAGGGTTTGTGGGATAGTAGTTATTAATGTCTAATGCTCCCCGGCCAGTTTTGTTGGACGCAGTCCCTTGGACCTCTCAGATAAACTCTTCCTGTTTGATTGTAAACAACCGTCACAGTCCTAGAGGATACAGTCATCAGTCCCCCTAACTTTAGACGCATTGTCTTCTCTTAGATCATTAACAAGATGCTGACATCACATCTCACACTTTACCTCCTTCTCAGGACCCGTCTGTCTCTCCCACAAGTTCTGCTGTACTGAATCAGTTATCTCTCTCAGATAATTAGTCATCTGAAGCCTACAGCTTGCCCTCTAAACATTCCTCCTTCCTGCCTTCTTAAAGAGGTCTTTAAAATCATTGAGTCAAGAATCCTGGCTATAATTAATCATTGCCTTGATAATTTTTTTGCCCCTAGTGATTTTAAACACAGTGTGGTGCAGTCCTTCATAAAAAGCCAGACCTGGAGCCCATAATTATTTCAAATTTTGGAACCATGTCTAAACTCTCCTTTCTCTCATCTTTAAATCTGGTGTTTTTAGACATTAGCACTGTAGACCAAAGCTTTGTTATTTCTCACCTTGAAAAGTGCAGAAGTGTCCAAAGATCTCAAATCTCTATTAGTTTCAAATCTTTAAATGATTAACAGGAGCTTTTCTATCTTGGTGGAGACTTGGTGGATTTTCATACATCTTCACCAAATGTATGATGAACCAATTTGGAAAAGAAGCGAATCTATTTAAAAATATGCATGGGCAAGCCACACAAAGAGGAGATGTATGCTTTATTAGCATTTTATTCAACCACGAGACTACTTTTATGCGAGACAAGACTTTAAGGTAGATAACTAAGCAGTTGGTTTTGCAGGAGTATCTTTTGTTGGTTAGTTGGTTGGTTGGGTGTTTGTATTTTGTTCCCTACACCAGGCTATATTTGAAAATATTACTCATAATATCCATATTGAACTCACGTCTTTTGATGTAAAGAGTTGATGGCCCTGCTGAGAATATCCATCTATTTTCTGCAGCCTTCTCGCACGGCTTAAATTATGAATCAGGTAATATCAGGTTTGTCCGTGAGATTTTGGTCTGCTGTTGTAATAAAATGCTCACCTTGTGCAAGATCTTGTCATGGTTTGAGGTTGGCAGGGAAGGTTTCAATATTAATGATGCCAGCTGTTGATGTGTATCTACCCATCAGTCCGCTGGGACTCAGCTCTCAGATTGTAAGTATCAGGCAGGGCAGAGACCTTGAGCTGAAAGAAGAAGAGTGAGCTCAGTGTCTTAAGAAGGACAAACCCTTGTAGCTTGTCAATAGTAGAAAGTATCCACATTCACAGACTTTGTAAATCTGGTTTCAGGATGTTAAAATAGGATGTTTGGTTAAGTTAAATTGGGACATTTTGTCTCACACTTGATTGTTTGTGCAGCATCTAAAGCAAAAGAAAAGGTGACGTCAAAATGTATTCATGTCTCTCACAAAAATGTGGCTTTTAGTAAGATTTATTTCATAATTTAGTTTGCACCACATCTCTGAATCTAGAAGTTTAGGATTCATTTGAAACATTCATTTTGATATTGGATTAGCCATCTCTAAATCTGTGGTATATTGCTCCAAACTTTTATATTATTTTACTATTTTGTCAAGAAAAATCCAGGCTCTACTTGTAAAGTTTAAATACAGTATTGCTACAAGGAAATAGAACAGATTAATTATTAGTTATGTATACACACACAACAATGAGCACATTAGGATGGTACAGTGCAGCACACCAAGAGACATGGAATTCTAAACACAAGCAGACATGTGGACAGAATTTGTCAAACATAATCAAATAGAATTGCCTCTATTCCTTTTTCAGTATCGTTCATCCAGAGAGAGGTGATGAGGATCTGAACAGCAAAAAAAAAACAAAAAAACAACCTGTAAAATAGCTACTTATAAAGAGCCACGTAGCTTTCTAAAAGCATTTTCCTTTGAATGAAAAGATTCTTCCGCTGAAACTTTAAAGGTCTCAGTCCCCAACAACCTGGAATCATAATAAGATAATGAACTATAATGGCCAAATCCATTTAGACACTTTAGAGCTGAATAAATTATATAAATGCATTTATATAAATGCATCTAATTGTGAGCACCTTTTTCACTTTATAGACATTATCTGAAATGTCATTCAGCTTTGAACAGGAG
Organism: Channa argus; assembly: GCF_033026475.1. NCBI lineage: Eukaryota > Metazoa > Chordata > Actinopteri > Anabantiformes > Channidae > Channa > Channa argus. Next base: position 22,546,946 of record NC_090197.1, read on the forward strand.
GTGGGTGCAAGGCCAGACCAGACCAAAAAGAGGTGCTGAAATCTGCTCTGTCGCCAAGATGGTATATGGTTATTAAAGCATCGATATCCTGCATTAAAGTTGCACTAAGCAGCATTACTGTAGTAACAATGGATCAAATGTAGGATGTGAAAGGACCTGGCTGAGGTGACAAGCCCTTAGTGTCATCATGTCAGTTATTTTCAGTTTTACAGGACATTTTATTGTTTTTCATTTTATTGCGTGATGCTTTGACTTTCCAATCTTTAACTTTACTGCTTTGGTTTTTGTGTCACAATTCTTCTTAGCATTATTTTTAACCACAGTATAAGGCAGCTGTGTTCAGCACAAAAGCCCACAAAGCTATAGCTGCTGAACATAGTGAAGCATTTAGTCAGGAGAGGAGAACAAGCCAAATAGAGCTAAATTAAAATGATTATTTAACCTTGAAAGAAACATAACTTATAATAAATACCAAGGTTGCTGTTTAATGTGCTGCATGTGGAATTCAACAGCTGCTAGATGAAAGAATGAAAGGAGAAAAAGCCAAATAGAGCTAGTGTTTTTATGCTCCTGCTCTTTCCACTTTGCACCAGATAATAGTCAGCAATCAGCTGGAGAACATAGTTACATTATCATTTAGCTCCTGAATATGCCACATTGTCATATTTTCCCTTCCACCTGTCTCACAGTCCAAGCTCTGCCTGCTCTGCATTCTTTGTTTTGCTTCTCATTGTCACCATTGTCACTACCTGGACTTTTTAGGTCCTCCATCACTCACATCTGGACTGCATCTGTAATTACTGCAAGCCTAGGCATGCTGGGTTGTACGTTTGTCATGCATCATCTGTACAGACCTATTTCTTAGTTTGGCTGTTGTTTTGTTCACCAAGCTGCTTTCATTATGTTCTGCCAATGGATTTTGCCTCCTGCAGCATCATCACCCACCTATGGGTCACCATCTGCAGGCTCTAGCCCCTGCATTGCCTTTTTAAGATTCACTGGCCTCTAGGCCCTCGTGCCCAGAGTGCTTACCCATGTGACACCATGTTTCAGCCTCTGGCACAGTATTTTTTCCTCCAGGCTTCCTAACTTCAGTTGCTCTTCGTGCCATGCCATTCTGCCCTGCTTCAGCGCCCCGTTGTGCTGCCTAGTTCTCTGTTCAACTTGTTCCTTTGTTTCCACTTGCTCATTAAGGATTTTGTCCTTGTTCACCTGCAGATCATTGCTTAAAGAATAAATCTGACCTTTTTTGCTCAAAGTTTCATTTATCATATCACCTTTACACAGTAAGGTGATCAAATGCAGCTTGCAGCTTTTTGTGCTCAGAATTATACTAATATATATTATTAATACTATTAATGCTGTTTTAACCCACATTCTTTAAACAATGAAAAGATTAAAGTGTTGCCTTACTTTCAAGGCCATGAGTTTTTTTTAACGGATGTAAAATGTCAGATTTCAGGTGCCTGATGAGCTAAGCCGCCTTTATCCTGAGAAGACTCTGCTGGTAGCACTCCATAATCCCAACCTTTTCGACAATAAGTTCTTACTAGCCAAGATGAATGAACAAACTGAAGAGAAAGTCGCATGCTAGGTTTGGCAACATTTGATGGGAATAGTCCAGTTTGCAGTACATTATTTTTATTTTTTATTTATTTTAAGAGTTGCAAGATGAAAATTTTGAAAAACGTAAATAATGCAGAATCTCTGGGTAAGCTTTCCTCATGGCATCATATCCCATCAGAGAACAGGTTTTTGTCTCTTTATTGGTCCAGTCAGATTGCAAAGTGCACTGCTGCAGTTGTGCAATATTGAAGAGAGTGGAGAGGAACGGAGGCAAGAAATTCATACACAACCACTACAGTAAAATACACTGAAAATGTTGTTCTTTTATGTTACTACCACATTTTTGAGATGGAAGAATCCAATCTTAACAAAGTTCTTCAGTCCACCACAGACAAAATTTCAGCAGCCGAACTCAATGCCTGGATGTGCATTGGTGTGCAAATTGTACACATGTGTGGTAACATGCATGATTTGATTTGCAGAGAACAGAGGAATTCGATTTCAGCTTGTTTTGATTTGATTTGGAGCGAAACAGGGAGGAAGATGTCAAAGAGGCCACACGGAAACATAACAACACATCTAAAGAAAAGGGGAAACACAACATTTACTGCAGTTTACATCATCATGTCTTGCATGTCTTCCATTTGCAACAATCCCACAAGTCAGAGATGAAAAAGGAACTGCGTGCAGGATCTGACTTGTCTTGTCAAAGAGTGCACACAAAGAGGAGCCTTGCCAGCATCAGAGAGCATCCTTAGCAGCAGCTGGATGTCTGTCCGCTAACAACCTGCACAACTTCATCTTACACACACATGCTGGCCGCTTCCCTGACAGCAAAATAAGTCTTATAAGAAAAAAATCTATGAGCTGCAAAAGCATTTATCTTAAGAAGTCTCATTTTGAGCTTTGAAGACTTATTTGCTCTCAAAAAAAAAAAAAGGTTAGCACTGTGATAATCCCACCGGCTGCCACTACAGTTTCCCTGGTTCCACAGAATTTGTAGGAATGAGTAACATATAATAACACTTGTAACAAGAAAAAGGCACTGAGAACAATTTGAACACACTGTTTTGTCAAAGGCAAACAAATTTCACCTTATTAGCCGCTAATCTTTACTTTATTGAGGAAACACACTCATTAGACTAAATGATTGGACAAAGTGGAGAATTTGGCAGTGTAATAATAGTGTGATAATAAAAATTTAAACAGTTAAAATACAGGGAAACTGAGCAAAATATGTTGAAATCTGGTTATTTTCAAATAAATGATATTATTCACCAGTGTTTCAGTGGAATATTTGCACAAATTCACAAAGAGAAGAAGCCAGCTGGCATCATTTGCTTTATGTTTATGAGCTGATTGGTTACCAGCTGATAAAGAACTGTAATTTTCCACTGCCGCCTTTATACTGTAACTTGTTACTTGCCAACAACAAGTTGTCCAAACTAAAATGGATGTTTGCTGTCACAGTTACAATAAATAGACAGCGTGTACCAGCAGGAGTGTACTGGACCTTGGACATAGTGGTTCTAAACATAAATAAATAAGCAGTTAAGATTATACAATGGTCACAATTGTGTTAGGATTACACACACAAACACAAACTTTGAGATTAAGGTTTGAGTTAAATCAAGAACTTTTGCAATGAATGTTGCACACACACAGTTAAGATTGCTTCGGATGTCTTGATCGATGCTGTGCTCTGTTGATATCAGCACCATAGCTATGGGTCAGTAGGTCCACATGCTCCACATGCTAGCAGGCTCAGCAGGTCATTATCATGTGATATTATGCTCTGCAATGTTTGTTTGGTTTAGTCACTAAAATGAGATGGTTGGAGTTTGGCTAAGATTGTGGTGGTGGGTTAAGATTTAGAAACAATATTTACAAAAGTAATCACTAAAGTAACAAGTAACAATTTAAAATTGGACACCAAGTTGGTGTCTCTCATTTACTCTAAAGTTCTGTATTTCATCCCCCTACCCCCAACCTCCTTTCTTACACAGACTGTCAAATCTAAATAACATCACCAAATGCTATATTCGGTAAAATTTCCTATGGTTACTAACTATATTATAAAAACAAAATTAAAGCATGTTAACATCACAACTGTGACCATGTTAACATGCAAACACTAGCATCTAGTTCAAACTACTGTGCTGTCCAAATACAGTCTGACGGAGATGCTATTGTGACTGTAGAATCTTAAAGAAAATTAGATGATGAGTAGAGCATCAAGCTCTCAGGCACAGAAGAGTGATTTTAGTGTCTATATACTTTATATTGACCCTAAAAGTTTTGGATCTCTCAAAGTCACATAGAGGATTGAATGTTTTTCCTCCGAGACTGTCAAGAGTATCAGTTTTCGATACCGTTTGCTGTCACCACTGCTGCGGTGCCACTAACAATCAGCAACCATCCACGGACAGAAGCGTGTGGCGTTTCATGGGATGACAGTACCTGCCACATTTGTTACTGCTGTCACCACCTGCAAGAGACATCTCATGAATGGAGTGGGCTGTGGGTGTCAGAGGATGTCCATCCTGTTACACTGCGTCAGGGGTTAAATTGGGATTTTTGAGGAGGGGGAGTACTTGTCCAGTGAGGGTGGTGGGGTTTCACAGTCCACACTGTCCACACTTTTTTCTGGGATGTTTTCTTCATTACACAGTAGTTGACATAGATTGTCCACAGTAAAAATAACACTGGTGCATTGGTCGAAATAAAATCGATAAACCAATTTCATTTTATATTATTTTATTTACTAATAGGTGAAGGAAGGATTAAACACATTTCTGGGAAACACACAACCCTGTGAAGCACCAAGAAGTCCCAAAGGAAAGTCATCAATAATTCAAAACTCAAATAAAGAGGTCTACAAACAAACAACCTGACAGTAGCAGACATTTTTTTGTGTGTTGAATTTATGATTCAGGAAACAGTGTAATTCCTGTCGACAAATAAAAATAGACATACAGTATCTTTGCACTGAGGCAAATACAGTACTAGTTGAGCTCCAACAGGAGGCTATTTGGATGTCAGGAGGTGGAGGTCAGCTCAGGACCAATTTAACACAGCAGTATTTTCTGGTCTGTGTCTACCACACAACAGTCACCACCTGTCTCACTCTATCTCCTTCCCGGCTAAGTGGTGCTCTACTTATGGGTAAGGGCTGCCGACAATACAGCACAATGATTTGCAAGTCTGACAGCTTTAAAAGAAATACATTGATATGAATTTCATCCATTTAGAGATTTTCACATTTACTTTTTAGAGAGAGCACAAATTGACATTTTGTAAATGTTCCAGAATTAATCAATTAATACATTTCATCTAAAATGTTTTTACCTTACCTTTTTTAGCAAAAGATGCATGGTTCTAAGGGTGTGGATGTCAGCCAGTCCACCACTTTGATCCAGATTGAAATAGTTCAACTACTGGATAAATTGTCATAACATTGTTAATAGACACTCACGGTCCCCAGAGAATGAATCTATTTGGTTTTGATATTCCCCCGACTTTTCAACAAGCCCTACCAGCAGATCAGTACATTTATTCAGTAAAATAGCTCAGTATGTACAGCATGTGTTTTAAACATTCCCGAGAGATTTAAACAACTGAGCTTTTTATTCCCTTGACCACTGCTACTCTGAGGTTGATATTTGTGGGTTTGAGGGAAAAACCTTAACAAACAACTAAATTTGGTACCATCCTTTGCGTTTGGAGATTTCTTAATGTCTTAAGAAAGAATAAAAGAAGAATAACTTGTATACAATAGGTGATTGCAATAAATCAAATTAAAAAGACGTAAAGTGGTGGTGATGTTGAAGTCATGCGATTGTGAGATGAGATGTGACTTTAAACTTGTGTTTGTCAGAGCTTTATTTTTTGCAATAATGCAAAAGCCAATGGAAAAATTCAGTTGGCTTTTTTTTGAGGAAACCAGAGAGTTGCTAACTTGCAGGTTATGACACCCTATTGGAAAGACTTAATATAGAGATAGATAGATGAGCTTATTTCAGACTCAAAGAAAAAAGTCCATATACACACATACACACCATGCACACTCATTTACAAAACAACCAAACACACAAAATGAAAGGAGACAGTACCTGCAAAATGAATGACATTCCCATAAGCATCAAGTGTATGTTTTAGGCGTAACTACTGCTAAACTACGATGGTCGAAATAGTGAAAAAACGTCTCTGTGCCCTTACCTCTGTAGGCTGGCTGACTCTCAGTCTTGGTTTTTAATAGCTTCTTCAGAATTGCTACCATATAGAATAAATGACCTTGTGACTTCAGTTCTTTGAAGAACATACTGAGCAATCGCTGAAATAGAAAATATGAAGTTATTTTCCTGTGCACAAACAGCTGTATGTCCTCACCCTGAATGAAAAGATTCTTCCGCTGAAACTTTAAAGGTCTCAGTCCCCAACAACCTGGAATCATAATAAGATAATGAACTATAATGGCCAAATCCATTTAGACACTTTAGAGCTGAATAAATTATATAAATGCATTTATATAAATGCATCTAATTGTGAGCACCTTTTTCACTTTATAGACATTATCTGAAATGTCATTCAGCTTTGAACAGGAGGTGGGTGCAAGGCCAGACCAGACCAAAAAGAGGTGCTGAAATCTGCTCTGTCGCCAAGATGGTATATGGTTATTAAAGCATCGATATCCTGCATTAAAGTTGCACTAAGCAGCATTACTGTAGTAACAATGGATCAAATGTAGGATGTGAAAGGACCTGGCTGAGGTGACAAGCCCTTAGTGTCATCATGTCAGTTATTTTCAGTTTTACAGGACATTTTATTGTTTTTCATTTTATTGCGTGATGCTTTGACTTTCCAATCTTTAACTTTACTGCTTTGGTTTTTGTGTCACAATTCTTCTTAGCATTATTTTTAACCACAGTATAAGGCAGCTGTGTTCAGCACAAAAGCCCACAAAGCTATAGCTGCTGAACATAGTGAAGCATTTAGTCAGGAGAGGAGAACAAGCCAAATAGAGCTAAATTAAAATGATTATTTAACCTTGAAAGAAACATAACTTATAATAAATACCAAGGTTGCTGTTTAATGTGCTGCATGTGGAATTCAACAGCTGCTAGATGAAAGAATGAAAGGAGAAAAAGCCAAATAGAGCTAGTGTTTTTATGCTCCTGCTCTTTCCACTTTGCACCAGATAATAGTCAGCAATCAGCTGGAGAACATAGTTACATTATCATTTAGCTCCTGAATATGCCACATTGTCATATTTTCCCTTCCACCTGTCTCACAGTCCAAGCTCTGCCTGCTCTGCATTCTTTGTTTTGCTTCTCATTGTCACCATTGTCACTACCTGGACTTTTTAGGTCCTCCATCACTCACATCTGGACTGCATCTGTAATTACTGCAAGCCTAGGCATGCTGGGTTGTACGTTTGTCATGCATCATCTGTACAGACCTATTTCTTAGTTTGGCTGTTGTTTTGTTCACCAAGCTGCTTTCATTATGTTCTGCCAATGGATTTTGCCTCCTGCAGCATCATCACCCACCTATGGGTCACCATCTGCAGGCTCTAGCCCCTGCATTGCCTTTTTAAGATTCACTGGCCTCTAGGCCCTCGTGCCCAGAGTGCTTACCCATGTGACACCATGTTTCAGCCTCTGGCACAGTATTTTTTCCTCCAGGCTTCCTAACTTCAGTTGCTCTTCGTGCCATGCCATTCTGCCCTGCTTCAGCGCCCCGTTGTGCTGCCTAGTTCTCTGTTCAACTTGTTCCTTTGTTTCCACTTGCTCATTAAGGATTTTGTCCTTGTTCACCTGCAGATCATTGCTTAAAGAATAAATCTGACCTTTTTTGCTCAAAGTTTCATTTATCATATCACCTTTACACAGTAAGGTGATCAAATGCAGCTTGCAGCTTTTTGTGCTCAGAATTATACTAATATATATTATTAATACTATTAATGCTGTTTTAACCCACATTCTTTAAACAATGAAAAGATTAAAGTGTTGCCTTACTTTCAAGGCCATGAGTTTTTTTTAACGGATGTAAAATGTCAGATTTCAGGTGCCTGATGAGCTAAGCCGCCTTTATCCTGAGAAGACTCTGCTGGTAGCACTCCATAATCCCAACCTTTTCGACAATAAGTTCTTACTAGCCAAGATGAATGAACAAACTGAAGAGAAAGTCGCATGCTAGGTTTGGCAACATTTGATGGGAATAGTCCAGTTTGCAGTACATTATTTTTATTTTTTATTTATTTTAAGAGTTGCAAGATGAAAATTTTGAAAAACGTAAATAATGCAGAATCTCTGGGTAAGCTTTCCTCATGGCATCATATCCCATCAGAGAACAGGTTTTTGTCTCTTTATTGGTCCAGTCAGATTGCAAAGTGCACTGCTGCAGTTGTGCAATATTGAAGAGAGTGGAGAGGAACGGAGGCAAGAAATTCATACACAACCACTACAGTAAAATACACTGAAAATGTTGTTCTTTTATGTTACTACCACATTTTTGAGATGGAAGAATCCAATCTTAACAAAGTTCTTCAGTCCACCACAGACAAAATTTCAGCAGCCGAACTCAATGCCTGGATGTGCATTGGTGTGCAAATTGTACACATGTGTGGTAACATGCATGATTTGATTTGCAGAGAACAGAGGAATTCGATTTCAGCTTGTTTTGATTTGATTTGGAGCGAAACAGGGAGGAAGATGTCAAAGAGGCCACACGGAAACATAACAACACATCTAAAGAAAAGGGGAAACACAACATTTACTGCAGTTTACATCATCATGTCTTGCATGTCTTCCATTTGCAACAATCCCACAAGTCAGAGATGAAAAAGGAACTGCGTGCAGGATCTGACTTGTCTTGTCAAAGAGTGCACACAAAGAGGAGCCTTGCCAGCATCAGAGAGCATCCTTAGCAGCAGCTGGATGTCTGTCCGCTAACAACCTGCACAACTTCATCTTACACACACATGCTGGCCGCTTCCCTGACAGCAAAATAAGTCTTATAAGAAAAAAATCTATGAGCTGCAAAAGCATTTATCTTAAGAAGTCTCATTTTGAGCTTTGAAGACTTATTTGCTCTCAAAAAAAAAAAAAGGTTAGGACTGTGATAATCCCACCGGCTGCCACTACAGTTTCCCTGGTTCCACAGAATTTGTAGGAATGAGTAACATATAATAACACTTGTAACAAGAAAAAGGCACTGAGAACAATTTGAACACACTGTTTTGTCAAAGGCAAACAAATTTCACCTTATTAGCCGCTAATCTTTACTTTATTGAGGAAACACACTCATTAGACTAAATGATTGGACAAAGTGGAGAATTTGGCAGTGTAATAATAGTGTGATAATAAAAATTTAAACAGTTAAAATACAGGGAAACTGAGCAAAATATGTTGAAATCTGGTTATTTTCAAATAAATGATATTATTCACCAGTGTTTCAGTGGAATATTTGCACAAATTCACAAAGAGAAGAAGCCAGCTGGCATCATTTGCTTTATGTTTATGAGCTGATTGGTTACCAGCTGATAAAGAACTGTAATTTTCCACTGCCGCCTTTATACTGTAACTTGTTACTTGCCAACAACAAGTTGTCCAAACTAAAATGGATGTTTGCTGTCACAGTTACAATAAATAGACAGCGTGTACCAGCAGGAGTGTACTGGACCTTGGACATAGTGGTTCTAAACATAAATAAATAAGCAGTTAAGATTATACAATGGTCACAATTGTGTTAGGATTACACACACAAACACAAACTTTGAGATTAAGGTTTGAGTTAAATCAAGAACTTTTGCAATGAATGTTGCACACACACAGTTAAGATTGCTTCGGATGTCTTGATCGATGCTGTGCTCTGTTGATATCAGCACCATAGCTATGGGTCAGTAGGTCCACATGCTCCACATGCTAGCAGGCTCAGCAGGTCATTATCATGTGATATTATGCTCTGCAATGTTTGTTTGGTTTAGTCACTAAAATGAGATGGTTGGAGTTTGGCTAAGATTGTGGTGGTGGGTTAAGATTTAGAAACAATATTTACAAAAGTAATCACTAAAGTAACAAGTAACAATTTAAAATTGGACACCAAGTTGGTGTCTCTCATTTACTCTAAAGTTCTGTATTTCATCCCCCTACCCCCAACCTCCTTTCTTACACAGACTGTCAAATCTAAATAACATCACCAAATGCTATATTCGGTAAAATTTCCTATGGTTACTAACTATATTATAAAAACAAAATTAAAGCATGTTAACATCACAACTGTGACCATGTTAACATGCAAACACTAGCATCTAGTTCAAACTACTGTGCTGTCCAAATACAGTCTGACGGAGATGCTATTGTGACTGTAGAATCTTAAAGAAAATTAGATGATGAGTAGAGCATCAAGCTCTCAGGCACAGAAGAGTGATTTTAGTGTCTATATACTTTATATTGACCCTAAAAGTTTTGGATCTCTCAAAGTCACATAGAGGATTGAATGTTTTTCCTCCGAGACTGTCAAGAGTATCAGTTTTCGATACCGTTTGCTGTCACCACTGCTGCGGTGCCACTAACAATCAGCAACCATCCACGGACAGAAGCGTGTGGCGTTTCATGGGATGACAGTACCTGCCACATTTGTTACTGCTGTCACCACCTGCAAGAGACATCTCATGAATGGAGTGGGCTGTGGGTGTCAGAGGATGTCCATCCTGTTACACTGCGTCAGGGGTTAAATTGGGATTTTTGAGGAGGGGGAGTACTTGTCCAGTGAGGGTGGTGGGGTTTCACAGTCCACACTGTCCACACTTTTTTCTGGGATGTTTTCTTCATTACACAGTAGTTGACATAGATTGTCCACAGTAAAAATAACACTGGTGCATTGGTCGAAATAAAATCGATAAACCAATTTCATTTTATATTATTTTATTTACTAATAGGTGAAGGAAGGATTAAACACATTTCTGGGAAACACACAACCCTGTGAAGCACCAAGAAGTCCCAAAGGAAAGTCATCAATAATTCAAAACTCAAATAAAGAGGTCTACAAACAAACAACCTGACAGTAGCAGACATTTTTTTGTGTGTTGAATTTATGATTCAGGAAACAGTGTAATTCCTGTCGACAAATAAAAATAGACATACAGTATCTTTGCACTGAGGCAAATACAGTACTAGTTGAGCTCCAACAGGAGGCTATTTGGATGTCAGGAGGTGGAGGTCAGCTCAGGACCAATTTAACACAGCAGTATTTTCTGGTCTGTGTCTACCACACAACAGTCACCACCTGTCTCACTCTATCTCCTTCCCGGCTAAGTGGTGCTCTACTTATGGGTAAGGGCTGCCGACAATACAGCACAATGATTTGCAAGTCTGACAGCTTTAAAAGAAATACATTGATATGAATTTCATCCATTTAGAGATTTTCACATTTACTTTTTAGAGAGAGCACAAATTGACATTTTGTAAATGTTCCAGAATTAATCAATTAATACATTTCATCTAAAATGTTTTTACCTTACCTTTTTTAGCAAAAGATGCATGGTTCTAAGGGTGTGGATGTCAGCCAGTCCACCACTTTGATCCAGATTGAAATAGTTCAACTACTGGATAAATTGTCATAACATTGTTAATAGACACTCACGGTCCCCAGAGAATGAATCTATTTGGTTTTGATATTCCCCCGACTTTTCAACAAGCCCTACCAGCAGATCAGTACATTTATTCAGTAAAATAGCTCAGTATGTACAGCATGTGTTTTAAACATTCCCGAGAGATTTAAACAACTGAGCTTTTTATTCCCTTGACCACTGCTACTCTGAGGTTGATATTTGTGGGTTTGAGGGAAAAACCTTAACAAACAACTAAATTTGGTACCATCCTTTGCGTTTGGAGATTTCTTAATGTCTTAAGAAAGAATAAAAGAAGAATAACTTGTATACAATAGGTGATTGCAATAAATCAAATTAAAAAGACGTAAAGTGGTGGTGATGTTGAAGTCATGCGATTGTGAGATGAGATGTGACTTTAAACTTGTGTTTGTCAGAGCTTTATTTTTTGCAATAATGCAAAAGCCAATGGAAAAATTCAGTTGGCTTTTTTTTGAGGAAACCAGAGAGTTGCTAACTTGCAGGTTATGACACCCTATTGGAAAGACTTAATATAGAGATAGATAGATGAGCTTATTTCAGACTCAAAGAAAAAAGTCCATATACACACATACACACCATGCACACTCATTTACAAAACAACCAAACACACAAAATGAAAGGAGACAGTACCTGCAAAATGAATGACATTCCCATAAGCATCAAGTGTATGTTTTAGGCGTAACTACTGCTAAACTACGATGGTCGAAATAGTGAAAAAACGTCTCTGTGCCCTTACCTCTGTAGGCTGGCTGACTCTCAGTCTTGGTTTTTAATAGCTTCTTCAGAATTGCTACCATATAGAATAAATGACCTTGTGACTTCAGTTCTTTGAAGAACATACTGAGCAATCGCTGAAATAGAAAATATGAAGTTATTTTCCTGTGCACAAACAGCTGTATGTCCTCACCCTACTTTCGCTTTACAGTCTTGAAAGGCTGAACTCAGAGGACTAGGAAAATGGCCTTTAAAGCAGTTTTTTTTTTCAGCAGCATAATTGATAGAGAACAATGGCATGAACTTATAATTAAAGGGTTGAAAAATGTTATTTTACAGCAAACCAAAACACCTGCAAACATTAAAGCAACCCAGTCTGAGCAGTGGGCATGATTTAAATAGTTTGAGTAAAATTAACCTGCCGAAGTCTAACTTCTGCTGCAGGAAAATCATGTCCTTATCAATGAACCCGAGTCTGCATGCTTTTCTGTCTATGGCTGAGACATGAGAGGACGCACTGTGGCTCCCACTGAAGCCTGGGGCCACTGGCTTTATGAGGACTGTAAATCAAAGTGGCACTGATATGTAATTTTCGCAAAGTCACAAAGATTCGTTTTTTATTGGAGAATTGTGAGGGTGCAGTGTTGGGGTGGTGCATCTGCTGCTGCAATAAATAATCTTTTCTATCACCAATGATGCAGATATCATTTCTCTTTCAAATTTTACTTTTCAATTCAAATTTGGCATCTCAGCCCATGTATCATAATTAGCATTTTATATTAAAGCTAATGTTGTCCCTTTAGATTTCAGGCATCTGACATCACTCTACTTAAGAACAAAGATCTAATGAAAAAAAAAGCTTTTTTTATTCTCTCTTTACTGTCAAAATGCTTGTTTGCAAGAGCAAAACCTGTGTCTTATTAAAGATGAGTGATGGGAGTAAGCTTATGAAACAATACCATACAAACACAGGGATGAGGACATGATCGGAATATGAATGACCCACAGAATTGCTGATCTGATCCTGGATGTAAAGGTCATCTGAAGCTGGATCATTAAAGCCTGTGAGTCAGTGATCCCAGTAGAGAGGGATGGAAGGTACGTTTGGCTCATCATAAAGCTGTCAAGTCACCTAGTCATCCACATCAATGAACACAGTCACATTTCACTGCAACAAATAAAACACTTGCCGATAATAAAATCCATTGTGCTGTGAAGGAAATAAACTAACCAGGGACCAGCTTTTTTTTTTTTTTTTGCCTTGAGATGGGGACAAGAATGATTTCTCTGAAAACAAGTCTGATGTTTTTTGTTTTCTTTTTCAACACAAGGCATTCTTTGAATAGCTACTATGAAGCATGTACTCACTTTTTGTTTTTTTTGTTTTTGTGGTCTGCTCTCCTACATCCTGCTCAATCAAATCTGTTTATTTGGTTATTAAACATCATGTTTTGCTCCATGTGCAGAATAAAATGTCATCTTTTGAAAAATTCGGATGCCTAAATCTTCAGACAAATGGAGGAGAGCTTTGCTGCAGCAATTTTCGGAGCAGTTTTCACCAGTTTTGTAAATACTCATCCTGTTTGCAATAATATCCTTTTTGGATGCGTGGAGATCTTTTGAAAAAAAAAAAACACACAAACAACTGATTTGCATTGGAAAAGCTTAAAACAACATTCACCAATTGTTGACCATCTATTTTAAGACTTGTTAATGTAAATGTAATAGGATCGACATTTTTGCTCTGGAAGATGCTCAATCAAGCTTTTTTCTTTCTTTTTTTTCTCCCTTTTTTTTTTTTGTAAGGATCTGGTGCTGTTTTGAAAATCCCTGTTACATAAACAGTGCATAATGGCACACAGAGCCAGAAAGACGACTGCCAGCACAGTATATCAGCTACAGTATAAAAGGCTTTGATGTTTTCAAAAAAAGAAGCAGGAGAAATCAACTACAATACATGGCAATGGACAAAAATACCCAGGGTATTAGTGAGTCCTGCATTTCTGGAGGAACGGAAATTAGCTGAGGTGTGGGATTTTGATTAATATTCGCAGTCATTAATGACTTGGGTGCAGAGAACTTTTGTCTGATAAGAGCTGGAAAAGCCTGAGAGGCAGAGAGTACATCTGGAAGTATGGAGCAAAATTTGCTCATAATCTGTCCTGGTGATGTGGTGCAAAACTAGTTGTAATAAACCAAATGTTGTAATAAACCAAATGAGAGAGGAAATGTCAGCTTTTCAGAAATGTGCTCATTTGGTTTGTTGATGAGAGTTTGAAGTCCACTTTTTTCCATAACGAATTCCTGGTACAGAACAGTTAAGTCATTAAAGTTAAACTTTACTACTCTTAATTTTTCTTAATCTTCTCCTGTTGACTGTAAAAATGTAAATCTAACAAATTCATATAGTGAAGCTATAGTGAACCTACAATAATCACCTGCTGGCTGATGCCTTGTCTACAGGACAGATATGGTTCATGGGTCCTGGTCTCCAAAAACTTCCAGAAAGCTTAGTGTAACTGAATCCAAGAGGCATTGAAGACCTTCAGCAGCATAATGTTATTTCAACACACAGGATCATGCAGCTGACACATCAAGCTTATTGCTGTCTTCATCTGATCGCTGATCTGTTCCTCTATATGATTGCATGCACTGGTGCATAACTGATAGTTCTTTACCCATTTTTGCTAAGAATTACAGCTGTAACCCAACTGCTAAAGTGCAGAAATCCTTCTTCTGTGGGCATTCTTAGCCATTATCAAAGATATTAGGTTGTATTAGCACCACACTCTAGACTGGCTCTGGTTGCATGTAGCCTGTGATGTAGTTCAGTATAAGTAAGTATATTCTAGTGGCTGTGGATGTTGTTCCTAATGCTTTCAGCCTTAATGCCAAGTGAAGCTCATCATCTCCTGCCTCTAGTTTCATTTAGTGTGAGAATAGTGTGAATCTTATCTGACTCTAGGCAAAACAGATCAATTCCTTTCTGTTCATTTTAAGGGTCAGATCATAAAAAATGGTAAATGAATTAAACTGAAAGTTGGCACATGATGCTGACCTGGCCCAGTTACCACTATCTCTTCATTCTTTCATTTTAAACACTATTTAAGGTGGTGCCCTTGACTTATTTCTGGAACTTATTAAAAACTCGTTTTTTAGCAACTTTACTGACCTGTTTTAAAAGTGGGCTTAGAAGTCTGTCTCTGCCTCAACTAAAAGTTAGTTTGAAAATGAACACATCTGTTATTCTCAACATGCACTCAAGCTGTCAAATCACACATCCAGCCTGACTGATCATGTTTTAGTCTACGGCTTTGTGCCCATGCAGTTACACCGGGGGTGACTGGGGGTGATTAACATGCTTGTCGTCCTTATGCAAGTACTTTCCAGTAAAACCATCCTACAGATTGTGAAAGATTACATGGTTGGAAACTTATCCATCATGCAGGGTATGTACAAAAATAATAATAATGGAGCGAGTCAGTCATGGCTGCAGTTTAAGCTCACAGGCTTCACAGTCTTCTGACATGTGCATCTTACAACTAGCAATACATTTTCCTGTAGCGTTGCTAATTGAAAAAACTAATGATGAATGATACCATAATCCAGCAAAGTTCCCCTTATTTATTTTCATAAGTCATGCTTTTTTAAAAGACTGAGACAATAACCTGGGTGCTGGGTCCAGCAAAGGCTTGGTAAAATCTGAGTAATTAGTCCTTTTCATTCACCTATTTATGGAGGCGTTCTCTGACTTAGAACCATTTCTCCCTCCCTCTGCTGCCCTACATACTCCCCCCAGCTGTTGCATGTCTGCTCTCTGGTAATCAAAGGTGTGAAAGGTTTGAACAACCTTTAATTGGAGCCTTTTATTATTCTTGACCTGTTTTCCCTTTAGAGATGCACTTTCCTGACTCATAATCTAGAAATCCATCATAAAATGCATTAACGTTCAACTGTCTGACAACAGATAAGTTGAGACATAGTCAAGCTTACCGAGTGACCGTTTAACTACCTGCCTTTATACTGTGGGTGTCTTCATATTTTCAATTTATGCATAAATATGACTGGACATACGAAATTTGAAAAACTCTACTGACTGCGTGGAGCAATGAGGAGTCTGCATCCTCTCTCAAATTGGTCATTTAAACAAACAGTGTTTCCTTTAAGCTTTACAACGTTTTTCACCATGACATTGCATCATGCAGAGCAATGTGCAGCACAGTCAACACACTGTGGTAGACACCTCTGTTAAGGTGGGATGCAGTAGAAGGTCAGGTAAAGTGCTAACAGACCCTGAGGGTTTCTTTCAATTTCTTGTGTCAAAGAAAGACATCATTTGTCAAGCACTGGTCTCCTTTTCTTTTCAAGTGACTCAACCTTTTGAAGCCATCCACCCAAAGCAGAGATCTGACCTCAAGTGCCAATCAGACCAAGGAGTCTTATTGACTTCACAGCTCATCAGTCACATCCATAACATGACACTTTCAGAATAAAGACAAAAGAAGAAAATCAGGCTGAGCAGAAGTAAGATCAGCTGTCAGTTAGGAACCATTTTTCATGTCCCACCTTAGTAAGCGAAACACATCAATTCAAGGTCTGCTTCCTATATTTACTGTAGAACTTTTTACCTTGTTTTCCCCTGGGACATTTTAAAAGCCTGGTCCGCATCAACAAGGCCACTAACTACCCAGGCCTTTAACATAACACTCAACACCAAATCAGCTGAAGTAAACTGAAAAGCAGTGGTTTGACTGAACCATGATGGATCCTCAAACACTAATTCTCAGCTATAATACAAAGTCGTCATGTATTAATTTAGATTAAAAAGTAGATTCTGATCAGAAAACTGACTGGACTGGACTGACCTCAATCTGTGCTTTGGCTTTAAGGCAGCCCACTACTGGCTTTTACACAATAAAAGAACTACCAGATTTGGACTTTGAATAGATTTTGTGTGTGAATTATCCTGCTTCCTGTGTAGCCATACCTGAAGGGCTATTAATGACACGATAACATAATATCACAGATATCTTTCTTTCACTTGCTAAACCCCACAGGCGTTACAACAATTAACACCAATTTATGGTTATATTCGGTTTGGGTTACGGCTTGAACTTGTACATACAATCCCATTTGATCTATTTAGAGTGAAAAGACAGTTTAATGGACAATGCAAATTATTTTTTCAGTCTTTTCATTTCCCTCCTGCCTTTAAAAGTACTAACTGTTGCTTGCAAGATGGAACAAGGCCTAATGGTTCTGGTATTGTGTTCGTGACACATAGCTCTTTCACTAAGTAGCATGTCCTGGTGGGAGTCTAACAGTGTCATTCAGATAATCATTCTAAGGTTTAAAATCCAGCAAAAACAAAACATCAAACGCAAATGGACTTTGTAGGCAGGAGAAATTATCTCATGTGTGATAGAAGATGCAGACAAGAATTCAGCTCTGATAATTTAGAAACACCTTTATTTAACGAAATTATCTCTTCTCTGAAGGTCAGGTAGGAAATAGACCTTACAAATACTTTACATGCCACTTGCTTTGATCAAAAAAATCACAATAAAACCACCAAGAACACAAAACAGGATAAATCACTGTAAAAATAAAAGTGGTATTTGTTGGTTGTAGTAGGTGAAAGGGATTTGAAAGAAAATAGTTTTTAGTACAAAATAATTCAAACATATTCTCTCCTGCCTTATTCTACAGTAATTACAAAACATATTCGTAAATCTCAATTGCGGATGAAGGAAGATCATTGACTGGTTAGAATTCTTCGATGACATACACTCAGTGATGCCAAACAATCATATACTCACACTAGGCATTGCCAACAACTGATGTTTGTTGGGAATGCTGAGATGGAAGCTGTTCTTTCACCCAGAAATATATCGCCATGGGTCTGCTTAGTTTAGTTTTAGGTTCACAGGTTTGCATGTTTACTGTAAATGTATGTTTTTGATAGCCATCCTAGGAGCCATGGTACTAAGGTGGAGTTAGAAGCCTTTGAGATGCATATCTCAAAACCTGAGCAGAAAACTGTTAAGTGAAAAAATATGTAATCTGGATTTACCCTCATAGCAACAGGACCTCATAGAGTGTATAAGCAGAGCCAATCGATAGTCTGTCCTTTTGAACTATATGATAGAATAGTTGGCCGACGAGGGGGAAGCTAAATTAACACTCATGAAAACGAAAATATACTGCGATTTTAATTGGATTGAGTTTACAGTGACAGAACACCACTGCACTAGTTATCACAAAAAGAGAAGCTTGTAGTTATCAAATGTACAAACACTATCACGAAGGAAGAAACAACTTGAGAAAACACATTCAAATGTCAAGATCTGCTGGTTGCTTTATAACCCTAAAACTGTTGAAGACATCAAAGGAAAAAATAAAACTGGAAGTAAAAGTTTTAGCTGCATGCTTTGGCAAACCTACCCCACACTCTTTGGCATTTATGACCAGCAAAAATTTATGGTTTATAATTTCATTTTGTTTTCTCAATATAAAAAGTGAAGTAGAAAAAGTAAAACAGGTATCAAATTTAATGCCTCCTACGATTTATCTTACAATAAAATGTTAACAGCAAAGTTTTTTTTACACCAAAAGGGCTATATATGAATTCTACAAAAAGTCTAAGCCTTTATTTACACAGCAACATGTCATTTCTGTACAGGACATTCATTTTTATTACAGTACACACTCATGGCTCATACATCCTACACACCAAGTTCCAAAGCAGAAAAATAAAATTTAGGTACCGCTTGCAGGGATGACTGGGGTTTGATTCTGTTCAGTTCCTTTAGGTTCCATGTCACATAAAGTCATTGAGCTCTGCCTCCAAGGCGGCAGCCATCTCGTCAGCCTCTGAGCTGCTTCCTTCATCCTCCTCGTTGGACTCCTTGGAGGATTCATCAGCAAATCCTTCTACCTCTTCCTTATTGTCCACATCGTTTTCATCATCCTTTGCTTCGTCATGCTTCCGTTTGTGGCCCCTAGAGAAATGACATGGGCTGATTTAGAAATACCGCAAACTTTTAATCTGTGGGACTCTGTGGGTCAACTGCCACCAAAGAAGGATTTACATTACAAACAATGGTGCTTTATGTAAAACCTATGCCACAATAATGCTTTTATGTTCACTTTGAGAATGAAAGGAAATTAAAAAACAAAAAACAAAACAAGAAATAGGCAGAAAGACAGATATAGAAACAGAGTGATAAGAGTGATAGCTAGCAAGATGGAGAGCTGGAGAGCTAGACAGATAAGACAGAGACAACCAGGGCATACAACACTGACCAAGACCTGATGGCTCAAATCATTAAAAATACACAAACACCAGCCTCACTTTAGTTATGCTTAGTTATCCATTAGAAACTTTGGTATTACAGGAGTTTAATGCAAAACGTTATAGCTAGTTCTTAAAATACAGAATAAATAAAATATTCCTTTTAAAAGATAAACAGACCAAAAGAGAGTTGGCATTTTCTACCTGCTTATAAGTATTTACAATGTGTATTGACTTTGCCTGACAAGCTTTTGTGTGTGTAGTCATATTACAGCAGGGTGACAGCACATGGGGAAGAGAAAGGAAAAAAAGGGAAGACATACAAAGCAGATCCACAACAGAAACTGTCTGAATTTTAAAAAAATCCAAGGTGGAAAGTGGCTCATTTAGACTTCTATAAGGAACTTTGTGTTTGTTATATTTCCTTTAGGCAGAGTTTAGACTGCAGACTGAGGCAGCATCAGCCCATTAACAATCTCGACTTTCATTCAGTCATTCATTCAGCCCTGGGTTCCTGTCTGCAGCCTTTTGTCACACACATGCACAGTTGGAGAGAGCCAATTAGAAACCTGGTCAATTTTCTAGTCTTGCTCTAAGGAGAAGGAAAATATAAGAATAAAAACAGAATTAATGATTTGTTTGTAGCACTGACAAAAGCATGCTGACAACAGTGAAACATAAATGTAATGTTTTCCAAATGTGTATACTGGAGACACATTTTGATACGTGAGAACTGGATTTTGGTTTCAGAATGAAAGCAAATAAAGCAAATATTAAGTAACTAGAAAATTCTTTGATATGGCCGTAAACACGCCATCCCTTTTTCCTTCTGCACCCCAGCCTCTCCATGACACACTCTGCAGAGTGGCTTACTAGCATGATGCTAATGAGGTGTGTAGGGGTTTTGTATTGGCCTGCCACTGGCTCTGCTGAGAGGGCCCCAATCATTAGACCACACTGCTGTTAGACAGCCTTGCTAACCTCCCACAACAGCAGGGCTCTGGTTTTGTGTTCATTAAAGGTCAGATGCCAGCTAATATCAGCAGAGAGACTCAGTGACATGACAGTTAAAAAGGACCCCCTGCAGACCATGTGGTTTGTGTGTGTTAAAAAGAAATGGTTGCACAGTGCTGATCCTCCAAATTGACAAGAATTTTAACTTTTAAAACCATAAGGCTGAGGCCCAGTGGATGGGGCAGTGAAGTGAGGCTAAGCTAATGACAAGAGATGAGATAAGTTAAGATATTTATTTGGTGACATTGTCAGAAAATGAGGAAACCACAATACCATTACTTATCCTGTAACCTGAGCCCATTGGTGACGAGCTGAAATGGAACCCTTTCTTTCAAGTGTATACGCTTGAAAAAAATGCAGACATGGATGGGGTGAGTATAAAATTGATGTGTGTGATTTTACACCCATAACCCACCATTTATCTCTCATCCCATTTCCAAATATTAACAGTGGAGACAGCAGGGGATGGGTAGGGATGAGTTCCTCCATCGCTCTCTGCTTTGCATCATTACATCCAATCTAGATCCTCGTCTATTAATCCAACCACCCACAGACACACACACTCGACATTCCCACCGCATTCATTTATGCTGGATCCAAAAGGGCTTTACTTGTAATCTACTTTTACTTTCTGCTACTTGCACATGTTGTTATACTACTCTGCTACAAAGGGAGCTTCCTGTAGATAACTACTTTAATTACATTTTAGGCATTTAACTAACACACTAGAGATACTGTAAACACCATGGAGTGGCCTCAACATGTAAAATGAGATTTTCATTTTGAATTGAGTTAGAGTTAGAATTTTAAATTATAAACAAAAAATGCTATAGATATAATTTACAATCAAATCTTTAAATGAGAGAATTATTGCAGTGAGAGGAGTATTGGAATGTCCCTTAGACATATTTATTTGATCAGTGTTAGGATAAGTATCGACAGTATTAATGGAATTAGGTATTAGCCAGATAAGTGTCTTTTTTAATACAATTATAAAATTCAGTGTATTCCTTCAGTTAAATACAGTTAGACAATGTGGTATTAAGATTTTAAATGAAATTACATTTTAATTTACTCAAATTCATTGTTCGTCTTCTCTGCATGGACTCATCATCATATGATGCTTGTTGGGCAGTTACGTGCAAACCAAACCTGAGGCAAGCACAGAGTCTGGGTATTGTGCGAAAGGGACACTGATGCTGACAACAGCCAGTGGATACACAACTGTATACATGGATATGCTCACCTTTATTTACATACTGCATTAGCAAGAACTGCTGATTGTCTCCTCAGATAACAGAAATCAAAATAATTAAAGCACTGTTAATAGGAGGGCTGTACCAGAATATCAGATGTATTTTTAGGTTAGGTATTTGTTTTTTTTATTTTGATATAAAGTTTTCCATAAATATGGGATGTCAATAAAGATTACTGGAAAATACTGCATTTTTTTGGGAGCAGATTCTTGTATAATATTATAGTAAGTTGTGGGAAGCATTTTCTGGACCAAATGCAACCTGTGTACTGCACAGGTAACAGTGCAAGTTAACATTGTTCTCAGCCACCACTCAATGACATCGCAAACTGCAAAGTCCAACCAACCATTCCACACAGTGTGGGACAACACAAATACGAAAAAAACAAATGCTGAAGAGTTCAGCTTCAACTAAGTAAAAGTACTTATGTTTGTGTACTTGCCGATACTGAGTACCAATATGAGTACTGATTCTTGTAGTATGACTTGCTAGAAAGTAAAATCTTTATCAATCCATTGCACAGACAGGCTGATGAGAGACACTTGCAGAAACTGCTAGACATCCCTAAAGGCCTAAGGAATTTGAGGGTTTGATACTCACTTTTCTAAGGGTCTCAGAAAAGTTAAATAAGCCACTCCTCCTTTAGGAGGTGTATTCCTGTTGAACTAAGTACTACATGGGGTCCAGCTGGGAACTAGTTGAAAGTGAATTAGATCCCGTCCTGGACTGAACATTTCTTTGTATCTATTTACATACATTTGACACAGTTTAAGTCCTTGGATAACAGGATTATGAAACACTTTATTTCAGTTGATCTTCATGGGGATGTTATACAATACAGGAATTTTGGCTGGTCCAGTAGTCAATAAAATGCTAACATATGAATAAGTGGAGGCTCAACCGAGAGCACTTTGAGTCAAGGTGCTGTCAATGACAATGAGTGAGGCGGGCCTGACCTGACATGTTATAATCACCAGTGGAATTCTTGTTATTTATGCAACTATTAGGCCCTTAATTAGAGTGAACACTGGCACCACAGCGACTTAATTGACCAATTCCACAACTGCATGTACTTTCTGAAATTAAAACTTGTGAATGGAACAAAATTCTGTTTCTTGCAAAATGCCAGAGTTTAGTTAGAGAGATTAGTTAAGAGTGAAAAAGATAATAAGATATCAGTTGTTATAGGCAAAGATGTTGATGTTATTTTCAAATATTATCTCTATTAGCGATGAGAGTGTAATTGCATTAGGGATATTTGTAGGATATGTTACATAGCGCTGGTGAACAAACTGCCTGCAGTTAGCCCTGCTTTAACACATCATTAGAGAGAAATAAGAAAAAATTAATCTGTGTTAGTCACAATATGTTTTGTGATTCTGTGTGCAAACGACACCCAAGGGAGCATCCAGAAAGGCCACACTGGGGAAAACTTTTACAGGAAGAGCAAGACTACAGTTTAATCTCATGTTGCAAAGTAACTATCTCTGCTGATAAAGAAGTACCAGCAAAAACTCTACTTAAAGCATCCCAAAGCAGACTTCAAACAAGTATGACAGTTCTGCTTACAGGAAAAATGTTAAGACGAGTTGGGAAAAAGGGGGAGTAAAAGGCAAATGGACAAGTACATGGTGAAAGAGGAGTAAACAGAGCACAGAAGACAGATGATGGTGGTAATGAAGTGAATAATCAAGTCAACTTTCAAGACTCTGACCAAATATTCTTGGTTTCTTAGGAGAAAAACTTTCTACAAGTTATTGAGGCTAAAGTCAACATCCAAAGGTCTCATCCCCAGAGAACTTGCTCAAAGATGTGAAAGCATGACCAGGACTAGTCAATGTTAATTCTACCCTTCTCAACAGGTTTTCATTTATATGGATTAGTTAAAACAGCACTTACTACCCAGATAAAAAAGGGTCAATGTAATGGCTCTTTACCAGTAGCAAGTTATTGCTTTGAAGAATTCTCCTAACAAGGGCACAAAGGAGAATATTCAGCACGGCTTTGGCATGTATCATACGGTTTTGTTTTCCCATAAACCCATTTCATTTACAGCCGATGTGTCCAATGCAGATGGCTAGATAAGCACTCTCTTCTTCTTTGCATATTCAATAGATCCATACCCAGAGAAGTGATAAGAAGTGCAGTTAAAGGATTGTTTTTATACAGACATTATCTTCCCCTGCCTGTCATCATATTATCCAACTGTGAAAATTCACAAACAGTAGGATAAAAGGACAAGCACTGATGTGGGAGTGGGGTGGTTTTATAGGGGAATGTCATCTTTGCTTACCAATGCTTCAAAACCATTCTGACGTTCAACATTGTTGCAAGGATATGAGCAGCATTGATACATGACAGTGCAAGAACAAGAACTCACACAATAACCCAGACTGCACGCTTTTAAGGCCCATTTCTGAAAAATACATGCTACAAGAATTTTGGCAGGGTGCTTATTGTGGAGATGTTTTGTAGGTTTGGAAGCTATTTAAAACTCCTCTAAACTGTGTACTGTGTCACATTCTTCAGGCTTGTCTACACTTGTAGTAGTAGTGAAAAAAAGAGAAAATGATACATTTATCGTTACATATTGAGTAGAGGAAGTTGATGGTTTTTTAGCAGCTCCAACTATCAACATGAGCAAGATGGTGAATTCATTGCATTGTCTAAACTAGAACAACTACAGACCCTCCAAAGAAATATGTGCAGTTAGTTCACCTGGGAAAAAAATAAAAATAAAAACTGCATTATTTCCAGCACATCCACCAGGAATGAAACACATTCTCATGAAAGTGCATCAATCACAGCTAAGGGGAAACACAAAGTCCACTGACACTGAATCCATAACTATTTTACTACCTCATAAAAATAAACATTTAACCTAGAAGTAGTAAATTGGGATACACACCTTGCTTAAAAATAAATAAATAAACACATTTGAGTTTTAAAATCAGTAGTCAAATATTTCACATGAGATAAATTAGGACTGCTGGAATATTTGATTTGATAAAAAACACAAAAACATTATTGTCCCAGAGCAACAAGTGCGATAAAGGTGTGATGCAGTGTGTCAGCTTTGTGATTCATTGTGTGTGTCAGTTGCATCAACCCACCATCTCTGTGCCTTAGACCGAGGCATTAGCATGAGATTAAAGCCCTCAGGTGTCCTTTCATTTAACTTAGTTCTTTTTTTTTTTTTGGTCTGTTTCCTAGCAGGACCAGCTTTGACAAGAGGATTTTTTCACAGAAGATCAAGAGAGATTTGATTACAGGGAGAAAAAACTGCATCCCCCCCCCCCCTTTTTTTTTTTATAAGGTGGGATATTTGTATAAGACTGTAGCCCATTAAGACAAGGCCTCATGCTCAGTACACACAAATCTATCAATCAATCCCTAGACTCAGAGCAAATGATGGTTGCAACATTTCTAAAATAAATTAGTAATTGAACCAGTCCAAAAGCTGCTTCCTTCTTTGTTAAACTCAATACTGCTGCCCTCCTTTTTCCATGCATCCAAGCATCCATGTCCATGACCTGGGTCTGGCCTCAGGTCATCTACTAGTTGGTAGTGCCCAGGAGTCATCCTAATAAGATGTCCAAACTACCTCAACTAGGTCCTGCAGCTCTACTCTGAGCTTCCTCCAGATGGCTAAATGCGATACCCGAGGCCATCTCTAAGGGAGAGCATAGCCACCCTATGAAGGAAGTGAATTTGCTGCTTGTATTCATGATCTAATATTTTTTCTCACTACCCTCATGATCTTCTGGCTCAACTCACTTTTTACCACAATGGTCCAGTACAATGAAACAATGTCCACATTGCTGTTAAAGCTGCAACAATCCCGCTTTTGATCTCATGTTCCATTTTACCCTTACTTGTGATGAAGACCCCAGAATCTACCCTAAAGTGCTTTACTTCGGAGTTACCAACTAAAAGAGAGCACACTGTTTTCCAGCAGAAATCCAAAGCTGAGAACTCAAAATACCCCTGTTCATAAAATATTTCGGTTTTTATTTTGTTTGGGGGTTTCTGTTCCTCTTCTCTTCCAGAACTATGCAAACATGTGACCCTGCTGTCGACTTCATTTCTCTTATCTTATTATATGCAGATAAACTGACAACTACAGGTGACACATAGTCTAAGAAATCAATTCCAAAAAAGTAGAGAAAAGGATGTACAGTGATGTGTTTATCTGAAGCTCAGACATCTCTGAGAAATGAATGAGCGCCCTGTGGTGATAATATCCCATAATATAATCAATACATATCAGGAATAATACCACAGTTTACCTGCCTCAGAGGTTTTTTAATTGTGGAGTGACTTTATGTTATTAATGGTATGTAGTCCAGTAATTTGGAAAAGTTTTTCATTGCAACAATAAAAACTTGCTTAAATATGCAACGGTCAGAAGTCCAGTTATTGTCACACTGGATACTGGGCGTAACACTGCACTGGACACAATAAGGACATATAAATACACTTTAAATAGGTACAGGGCTTACACACGATTGACAAAAGTGACAATTACAAAAAGTATAATCTGAGCTATCATGCCATTTGGTATCAATTTTGAGTCAAACCTTAAAAAGAATGAATTCTATATTTCCCATAATGCAACTTGAAATGTATCAATTGTTATACGGCAATTCAAATGTTGCATAATTCAAACGGTCTTCAGATTTGCAGGAGCAAACATAAAAATTAGGACCAAATGTGCTGTAGTATTGCCGATAAATTGGTGCATCCCTCCTCCTAAGGCACAATGCTGCTCTCTGATCAGATATGAAATAATTTTAAATTTCATCTAAAAGTTAAAGAAACACCCCTCTGTAGATATACCAAGAAGAAAGGATAATGCATATAGTTTATTATAAATGTTGGCAATATAAGATATTTGAGTTTAGAGATAAATTATGGTTGGACTGAAGTGTTTTAATATAGCAAAAATAAAGCTGCAGTACACCCTTAAAATCATGAAACACAACACTCTGATACTCCCACCTTCTCGGTGTATATGCTCTCATCAGTCCATGCAGTAGGTGGAAAGTACTGAGCAGTTTTGGAGCTCAAAGCATTTCCTCTCAAAGCCTAATTGCCCCTGTGTACTGAGGTGGGTCCTAATGAAGCAGTTTTTTTTTTTTTTAAACACACCTCCATTCTTGGCAGCTGCCTCAATCTAACCCTACACAGAGACCAATTTGAGATTTCAAAGCTTCAAGAGCTGTGTTTTGATGATGATTACATTTTTGACATTGCAAATTGTTTTTTAATTATATATTTTATTTCACTAATAACTATCTTGCATTTTGTTGTTTGATAGCAATTTTTCCATTTACTTTTAGTCAAATACAAAATTGGTTGCAGTGCATTTTCACCTAAAACAACTTCAGTTTTCTATATTAACTGCATGTTCAGCAATGCTCATACAGACACTAAAAACCAACAACTCCACTCACAGGAAATCGCTGTCAGTCTCCAAATTAAAGTAGCTTGTGGGAGACCTAGGTTGTTTTCCATAATCAATATAAACACATTAGTCAGACACACCACTCCAATCGACATATTGTTTTATTTCAAAAGAGATGGTCGAGAAATGTTTTTCAAAGTTGGACAAAATACCAGAGCTTTGCTCTCACGTGATCTGAGTAATCGAGCTTCAGCTGTGCTTGCACAAGATCTCAGTGCTAATGCTTAATCCCTTCATGAGAAGTTTCTTCAGCATCCTTTTGCAGTTATGACCAGCTTCAAATGTGATGCATAGCTGGACACCAGGTTTTGGCAGGTTTTTTGAGGCATCTTAGCGGATTCCTCATGGGCAATGACCCTCAGTTTACCAATATTTTTGGGCTTGCATGCTGCAACCATCTTTGTTAAATCCCAGCAGTCATTTAAAAAAAATAAATAAATCAAGTTCTAGTCAGGATACTGTGACAGCCTCTCCAGAATCTTGCAATACTTGTCCTTGGTGGACTTAGGTCTCTTACCTTTTATTTATTTATTTTTTTTTAAAACAATTCTTTTGACTTAGCTTTATTTCCAATATGCAGTCAAACATGAAACTCCATAAACCCCTAGCCACTTCAGAAATTCATTGTGTTCTATCTCAAGCATACCTGATGTAACTAATGAAGCCCTTGATTGGTTTTATAAGGTGTGCTTGAGACAATATCTGATGCAAATGTGTGCTCTTATGAGTAATGCTATTCAGGGTGTAGAATAATTTTAAGAGTGCATTTGTCCTTAAATGAACCATGTCTGAAAATAAATAAACATACCATCCACTGGAACACTGTATCTGGTAATGTGTTTTTAATCGTTTTTGGACAACAACAGAGGTCTATGACACAGATTAATAAATGAATCCAGGTTACAGATTGATGTAGTTATCCACTGTATATAAAGCCAATTCGATGATGGTTTTTAGAACTGTTCAAAATACAGATAATATAGAAAATAAGTGTTATCATAACTTAAATTTATCATTTAAGGATTGTGGTCGTCCTCAAGCCAATCTCAGCTTTCACTGAGTGAGGTAAATGGTAAATGGTCTGCACTTATATAGCGCTTTTCTACCTATTGGCACTCAAAGCGCTTTACACTGCTTCTTATTTACCCATTCACACTCACAATCACACACACACTCATACACCGATGGGGGAGCTGCTATGCAGCTGGCCAACACTCACCGGGAGCAACTAAGTTGGGGTTCAGTGTCTTGCTCAAGGACACTTCGACATGTGACCGGAGGAGCCGGGGATTGAACCAACAACTGTGAGATTGGTAGACAACCGCTCTACCTTCCTGTGCCACAGTCGCCCACAAAGGGGGCCAGGATACTCCCAATTCAATTCCAGCTTGGGATCATTGTTGCATGTGCCCCACTCAAGTTTATTCCCCAGTCTTTCAGCTTCAGAATACACAGTCCAATATTGTGGTGAAAAAGCACAAAAAAATCTCAGCCTCTCATTTCACTTGAATTAAAGTATTTTGTAAATGGCATAGGTACAAAGCTGAAGTTAACAGCTGAATTTATAAAATGAGCTGTCTAACTTAAGGATATGAAAATCTATACCAGGGACTCCTCACCAGTCAGTCATAAGCCCTTTAAAATAAAAGGTTTTAAAAGCCTTAAAAAAAAAAAAAAAAAAAAGCAAGTTGCCTACGACGTACAACAAGAAATCAGCTACTGTGAGCTGAATGTATTCTGGATAAATCTGATATTAACTATCGTAGTATATGAAGCACATTAAAGGGAAGTGCAAATGAAAAAAATAAAATGTATACATATAGAACAACATCATTATCAATATCAATAAAGAGATAGAGTATAAAAGGTACTCAAAAATCTAGAAAAAATAATATTCCTCATGCAGAAAGAAATTAGTGTATTCACTTTTCTTTGTGAGAAAAACAGCTTACACATATGTGCATGGGCGGTGATAAACAATGGTTAATAACAGGCCAGCCTTCCCCTGAGATTCTTCTCTTTCCTTCATAGTGAGATCAATCTGAACCACCAGGATAAATAGAAAAACTGCCTGCATCACCAGCTCAGAGCAGAGAGCCAGGCGGAAAAAACTGGGTCAGATTACTTGCGATTTTAGTTTTTCCTATTTACACATTCCTCCCTCCTCCTTTTTTCATATAAGAAAAGCCTGAGTAAGCATTCCTGTTTCTCAGTCTGTTGCCTTTCACACAGAGCAGTGTTTATCAGTGACAGGGAGCAAGGGGATCAGTTTATCGTTTCTCATGCTGCTTCCTTAAGAAACACATTGTGTGGGATTCAGTGTGCTCACGAAGCAAGGATGACAGCTTTCAATGTCTTTTAAACCTATATTACATCCAGAAAAGTGCTTTCCTACATGTAGCATCTTTCAGTGGACCTGTGTGTGGAGTTTGCGTGTTCCCCAGTGCTTGTGTGGGTTTCCTTCAGGTTTTTTTCCCCACAGTCCAAAAACATGCATGTTAGGTTAATTGGTGAAACCTGGTTGTTTATCTGTATATGCCTTTCTGTGAAAGACTGCTGGCCTGTCCAGGATGTACCCTGCCTCTTGCCAAATGACAGCTGGGATAGTCTCCAGCCCCCCGGTCCCCCGTGATCCCAAAAAGAATAAGTGGTTTAAAGATAATGGACGGATGATCCCAGTCCAATTGTAGAGAGGCACAAAGAAGTCAGGCATATAAGAGTGCAATGGTAGTGGTGAAGAGCTATTCATTTGTAAAAGTTTTTTAACAAGGCTCATCCATTATCTTGAGTTTTGCTGCATTCTCATTATTGTAATTTGATGAATACTGATACATGAGGGGCTGTGCAGAACAAACCAGATATGTAACAAGTAGGATATTTTACATCTAACAAGTACTTGTCTTGTTAGTGTTGTGTACAATCTTTATATTCTTTACTGCAACCAACCAACACAGTTCTTTAACTATATATAGGAATTAAGCCAAGAAGAGCTAATAATATTTCCTATGGACATGCACCCCGTGGGATTAATAGGTACATGTATGCCCAGGTCAATTGGCAACCATATACAGTATGGGTACTGCTGATCTACAAGGTGTGCATGTTTGTACTGTTTAACTCTGGACAGCATGGGAGGAAAAAACAAAAGTTGTTGGCTGCTGAAGAGTATTTGTACCTGCCAGAACAGATGATCCCAAAGCCCTGTCTAAGAAAAACAGCTATGACTGTATGTCACCAAAAACAGAGCACTATAAACGCAGCAAGCTGCGTTTAGATATGAATCAGATGCAGAGGCAAAACAGTTTTAAGCGACAAGCTAAATTTAATTATGCGGTTTGTTTCAGTTTCATACTGAATGTCAGACACCTGCATAAATTCAAGCTGTAATGGAAGACATTTAATTAATCTGCAACAAGCATCGACATGCCCTGCAGCAGACGACAGATATGAAAGCTTTACCTTCACAAAAAAGAGAAGAAGAAAAAAAACCCAACATCTTTGATGTAATAAAAAAGCTAAATCTATCTGTGAAAAGAAGCAGGGTTTTTCTAAATGCAAATTTAATTATTTAAGCTGATGCTGGAGATAAAGTGCCATTACAGCAGTCTTCAAAAAATCAGCCAATCCCTAAAAACAATTACCCAGAACAGGGCCCGGGGGTACATACTCTAATTGGAAACCTTGTGGAGTCCAACTTACAATACATGCCTGAGAAAATCAGCATTATTTTACCCCCTTTATAACTGTATTAGCCCCTTTAGAAAAGGAGCTGTGAATTGTGCCAAGCACCAACTATTCAAATATAGCGGACATGCTGTAAACTTTTCAATTATCAAAATTATTACAGAATCTAAAAAAACACTAAATCAAATATCATGTTACCCCAAATAAAACTAACAAACAACATTTACATTATTTACAATCCAGTTGTTGTTACAGTAGAAACATTGTTAAGGTAATTTGTGAATTTCTTTCTCACTAGTCATGTTTTTTTGCCTGGGTCAAGTAAAGTGTCTTCAGGAAAGTGAAATGCATTGTGCAGTTTTCCAATTAGATAAGTGAGAAAAACATGTGATGGTCTGCAGTGTTTCCTAAACATCTCCCAATATCAGCACTGACCAACACATATTAATTTTCTTATTTTGTAACTATTTCAATTGGTTAAAATCTTATTTCATTGTAGAGTTGTGCACAGCAAGTTTATTCTTCAGTGTTCATCTTAAAGTGTCCACAGTCTCCCATTTCAGTTGAACTAGAGACCAGGTTATTTTTTTATGTGACGCTCTCCTAACCCTCTTAAGAACTCCACTAGGCATTATTAACCCGGATCTGCATTACAAATGATGCTTTGACCCTGTTTTAACTATAATATGAACGCAATTTAAATCAGTCCTTCAACAGCTTTTAGAGACATGAGCTACATCCTGCCAGTCAAATTTATACTGGACAATTATCTGTATTGTAAACAAAGCGTAAAAATATAAATGGAGTAGCTTCACATTTTGCTGATCGTTTAACACTGATAGATGGTTTTTCTTGTTAAAGCAGAACTGAAAGGTGCATCGACAAACACAGACACAGTCTTTAAACCTGTCCTATGAAAGACCCAACAACAGTATCGGTGTTGCTGTGGTAATAAGTAGTAAATAAGTTTTGTTTTCCCTAACCATTAACAAAACACACTCTACTATATCAAAATAGTATTAAATACTACCAATGAGCTAATCAGTAGTTTGACACAGATTTTGATTTTGCCTTGATATGAGGACAATCAGCCAAAGCATAGCAGCTCTCCAAAACATATTCTGGGGCAACCAGACCAAAATTTAAAAAAACAAAGTTCACAAACAACATCCATAAAGTATGGGATTTGTTTGGGCTCCATTGAATTTAAATGTTAAGTTATTTCTTCTGCTGTCAATCTCATTCTCTGGTTTTATCATGACCTGTGATCCATATTTTTGGTTTATTATAGCTCACATCTAGTTAATTCAAAACTAAAATCCCTTTGTTACCTATGTTTTGCATGTTATAAAAATAGAATATTTTTCCAAATGCTATTTATTTTATTTCTTTTTTAATAGTCCTACATTTCTATTTTGGAAAAGCAAGTTTGGCTATCCGGCAGGTAAACAATCTCAGCTACTCACAGAAGGGCAAGTGGAATGTTTTATCAAGATGGAAGTGCATTTAAGAGATTTGTTAGATCCAGGGTTGCCATACAACGGTGTGGTCTGAGTCTGAAGTTTTTGTCTTAAATTACTGACACAGTTATTTATTATACCTCATACAAAGAGCTAAATTATTGTACAACACATCTGGCAACAGTAGTTGATCATTAAGGATACACACTATTCATTTGGATTTAAAGATAACTACAGGACACATCTTTGTCTTGTAATAGATCTCAACTCATATTATTTATGTGAATACAAGTAGTGCATCGATCTACTTTACATTCTGCATAGGACACCAACAACTCTACCATCATGAAAGGACTTAAATCCTTAACTTTGCCTGAAAGGCAAATGCGGGGTAAATTATATAATTACAGAATGGCAGTTATATGGTTGTATATATGTTCTGTGCCTGTGTGAAAGGGAATAACTGCTTAATAATTTTCAAAACTTGCTTTCTTACATCTATTTCTGTTCTTATGCAATGATTTGCTAAGCTGAAGAAAGTGCTCTCTCTTAACAACTGAACCGCTGCAGATTCAACATGCTGAACTGGATAAAAAGCCACTGACTGACACTTATTCACTTGTTGACATTTGACTGCAAAATATAAAAGAATATATTTATAGACTGATGTATTATTCATTTGCTTAACCAACTCTGTAGCAAAACATTATCGGAGTATTTAAGAAATTAGAAACTGTTTAAACGATTGACAATTGCCATACAATATACCCACAATTAATCTGAGCAAGACTGAAATAATTTATACTAGCTACACACAAGCTCTGCAAGAACAGAGATTTCACACTGAATGATTAAAAGCAGTAAAATCAAAGATAGACATTTCCTGAGAACATGTAGTCCATATACAATGCTTTCTGTTGATACCCAGTAATAAGAGCAGAGTGCCAGACTATACACCTAGTCCCCTAAACAGAACTGTAGGCTAGAGAAGAACAATATTAAAGTTTGTGGTGGAAGAACAGAGCAAGGCAAGAAAGAGTGTGAAAGGAAAAAAGCAGGACATTCCCATTCTTAGTGCCCCGAGTTGGGCTATATTTAAATTGTTCCTTTCATTTTGGACAAAGCACACACTAAACAAAAGGCAAATGGTGATAAGACTAACCAGCCCTGCCACATTGTTTCTCTTCCACTGTTTGGAGAGGAGGCAGATAAGCAGTGGGATTTAAATAATCAGCTTTTTATACAGATATAGCTTCTTTTCCCATTAATAAATTGTTTTATTATCAGAAATGTGCTCCAGATGCCATTATAAATGTTTACAAATGTTTATAAATATTTACTTAAACAAAGTAGAACGTATTATGGTATGTCTCAATGCATAACACGATTAAAAGATGTTTGAGACAAAGCAGCTCTAAAGACCACGAATAACCAGCAGTCATGTTGGTTGTGTCGCTGGTGTGGCCAACAGCCCTTTTAGAAAAAAAAATAAAAAAAAACCTAAAACAAAAATGCTGCACGGACTATGGTAACCTCATTTAATCTTACTTTTTCAAAATACCACTTATGTACAGACCACAACTAAATCAAGTGGAGGCCTAGTGGGTGAGCCATGAGGGGGCAGCTGCATTGCAATTTGATGAGGTGATGAATGTCAAGTATGGTAATTTACTGTAGCTGCACAAACTGTTTATTGAGAAATGTTGACACCACAGAACTTGCACTGTGTGAAAGCATCTATTATTTAATTAGGGAAATTTGAGTTGTGGTGGGTGGTCAGGGTTCACTGCAAACAAACAAGCCATCACCGAATCTTTACAGACAGGGAGGTGTAAAAACATGGCAAGAGATGGCACTGACATACTGGGCGGCTTTCAAAACACATGTATAGATTTCACAGAGTACACATTTTCAGCTTTGCCTTTTAAAAGAATGCATTAAAAAATATTAAAGTGTAGTTCTGAAAATTGTTATATCATTTTGAAATACCACTTTTCTTAATACAACCCCATTATCCCCAGGGAAATATTTCCCTGCTGTTTTATGTTGCCTAAAGTAAAGTTTCATGTTAAATGTCCCTTATTAACTTCCTATTCACATTTACTCCCATTTTGCATAATTCCATGGAAATATAATACAAGAACAAATGAAAACTTACCTGTAGAAGTGACTAAACAACTGTAATCAGACTGGCTTATTATCATCTGAAAAAGACTTTGAAGTGTATTCCAACACAGGGCATTACACCACTGATTAATGAATATACTGTATATGAGGACAAACCATACTTGACAAAAAAAAAAAAAAACTTCACTGCCTGTGCAACATTATAATGTGTTGGGGACATATTTATGCTCAGTTCCACCACTGTATTACTGATTATATTTTATTACATATGTCAAATGTAGGAACAGTTACTATTGGTTTTTCGCCGTCTCACTAGAGGAAACACTCAGTATTAAATTCACCAGCCTCCAAATCAAGTTGTTCCACTTTTGTATTTTTTATTACTATTACTATTTTTATAAACTATTGCTTTGTTTTGCACTTGTATGTTGTAACCTGCTTTGAGTAAAAATTAAATTTTATGAGTTTTATTACAGGCTAAGAAACAACAAAACATGAAGATTAACAGGGGTGATTCTGGGGTTATACCCACTCCACAAACCTCTCTGCTCTGGTCGGCCCAAAAGCAGATGTCTGCAAGTTGGCCAATCGGAACAGATAAGGTTCGATTGCAGTGTAGCAGTTGGAAGAATGTAACTCCAACCAACAGTTTCTTACAGAGAGCAAGAAACCTGATTAGCACCCTGATTAGAAGCAAGTGATTATTGGAATAGTAAACCATCCAAAGTTATTTCGGTAGAAATCCAGAATAACGTTGCATGCCAACTTTAGGATTACTTTAACCTGTTAGCATGGAATGACAATCATAGCATCACCCACTTGTGCTACAAGGGACTTAAAACAAATTCACAGTTCAGGGTTGCAGTGCATGTCTACATCTTTATAATCTTGACTTTATTCTGTAAAGTGCCCTGAGATGACTTTGTTGTGAATTGGCGCTATATAAATAAAAGTTGAATGTCTGTAAACAACTAAATACTACAGCTTTAGCCCAACAAGTAGAAAATCACCACATTTGTTTTTTGTTTTTTTTAAAGTATGGATGCTTGGAAAGTGCATCCTAAATGTATCTTTCTTTTACATGTCAAAGCAGCACTATCTAAACTGTGTTCATGTAAATACTGCAAACATCCCAGGCAGGGGACTGTGGCTCAAGATGCTGAGTAATTGTCCACAATTTGTGAGGTTATGTTTGCAGACAGAAGCCGGCTATACCCAATTTACTGACATCGCTTTTGATGGTTTCTAACAATCAAGTTAAACTTGTTCAAGGAGTTCTTATTGCTATTAAAGTTGTCCGTTTAAAATTGCACATTGATTTTGTAGGCCTTGTACTGAAATGACAGAGACAATGGTGCAATAAGCCAGAATAGTTTCATCAGCCTATGTCTAAAGGTCACCATGGTGGACAAGTGTAGTATAAATATCATGAGCTGTCAAGAGAATACAGAGGTAAAAAAGATTTCCTTGAAGGAAAATCTGCACTTTATCAAAGAAAGAACAAGAGAGTAATACAATTTGATGTCTGCAGAATAAATTGCACATCTTCAGAACAGCGACCATCTGAAAGCAATGACTTTGTTTTTTGTCAGAATGTGGGTGAGTAGACAATAATATAGAGTTTTTTTGTCTCTGGCTCCTTTACTATCATATAGAATGAAGAGTCAACAACTACCTGCCTATAACCTCTTATTTCACAAACCAACAGTTGATTAAATATAATGCAAAGCAAAGGAAACATCTCTAAAGAAATAAAAGTAACATTAAACACATTACATACTGTAACATTCCCAAGGCGCCTGACAAATTACCCAATGTAACAGGCAAATTAACTCTAATGTATCTTGGGTGCCAAGACCAAGGTTGTGCATACTGCCTCAAATATCTTCTGCTTTTCCTTTCGGCTGTTCCCTTTCAGGGGTCGCCACAGCGAATCATGTGCCTCCAACTAACCCCATCCTCTGCATCCTCTTTTCTCACTACATACATAAATCTCCTCTTTGGTCTTCCTCTAGACCTCCTGCCTGGCACATATAAAGCTATTGAGACTTCTAAAATGACACTGTCTGGTGCATCCTGTTTGCCTGGATATTTCTTAAGATGTCTTAAACTTGACTTGACTTGATCCCAAACTGAACTGATGTGCCACACACCTTGTAAACACTGTCTCACCATTGTGGACGCATTAACAAATATATAACTAATAGGACTGCACACATGCCACATTTGTCTAGACCGAATACAAGTGCTTACATTTAAGCACTGAACAATACACTAACAATCTTAATAATTATGCAGTTTCTCAACCATAAAATTAATATAAAACTTTGTGCCTTTAGAAGAAGTCTTCATTTTCGTGAACTCCTTTATTTTCTGATTGTTCTTAAAAATATATTTATAACTTCCAAAACTAACTTAGGCTAAAACTTTATGTATTTGCACTGCTATCATTTCAATCAAATGTAACTTACACAACAAACTGTAACACACTGATACTTAGCCTTTTTAGGACACTGAGCAATTTTAATTTGAAAAAGTGTGCATGCCGGTTCTGGTTTATAGCATCATTATCTCTTCTGCTGTTGCCAAGAACAGACTCTGATGGACAACCTACGTCAGTCTCAGTTTACAAGTCTTCAGGAATTTGACCACCTTTTTATATAAATATGTAAGTCAAGATATTTAATGGCAGGCCTAAAGAAAATCAGTGCTTGGCTTTCTTTTCATTCACAACAATTGACTGTAATCAGCTAAATGCCACCGTGTGGGGTTAGTGGGTGAAGAGAGAACAGTTTGTCCTCTACAGTTGTCTGATAAATTAATGAAAGGTTTGTTGTGTATATTAGGCTTTGTTATCTTGAGGAAAATACACAACTCTGCTCGATCTCCAACACAGACAGCAGGAAAGTAGAGCTGTAGTCAATTTTACTTCTGTTGTCATCACTAAATTATGACCAAACAGCTCAAGTTCCCAAAGCTTTTGGAGACACTATTAAGAGAAAAGCTAAATACATTTTAATTAATAGGCAAAAACAGAAAGTTTGGCTGTGTTCATATAGAACCGCAGTGGTTCAGAGAATTCCTTAAGTAGGTGGTAGGCACCAGAATACATTGTGAGGAAAAAAACAGGACTTGGTAAAACTTAAAATTAAGCTCACAAGTAGAATCCCTCCAGAAATGTATAAATCTCCCTTAAGCTATGTATTTATGAAGAGATTCCTTCTACTTTGATTCCATTTCAGGTCATTTCAGGACCTGACCCAAAGGCAGTGTTGGTCCCCACCCAATTCAGGTATCGGAATTGGACATTCCCGAACATAATCCACAATGAAAATATCAAGCAATGCAAGCCACTAGTAAAGCCATTAGTAAAATTTCATTTTTAACTTTACAAACTGCTGCACAGTGTTTTTGTATCAATTGACCAATTTAACTCATGGATGTTGTGAATAATACATCTTTGAACCAGCAACTACAGACCATATGTATTTACCTTAGTAACATTGTCAGTCTTGACACCTGCCCTGGATATACAGTAGCTAAAATGACAGCTGTTAATGACAGAAATTCTTTCTGTTGTTCTAATTTTTCAACACAAAATAAACAATACACATACTGAAGCACTGTCCTTTAAATCAAAATTAATAGATTGGCTCACATTTCAAGTTTCCCAACAGCCCTTTCCCATCCCCAGCCGGTCCAAGCCCAGTAGAAATTGGGGAGGGTTGCGTCAGGAGGGGCATCCACGTAAAAAAATCAACATGCGGACAATGATCCGCTGTGGCGACCCTGAACTCACGGGATAAGCCGAAAGGATGACACACACGAACACAAAAAAAGCTCCTATTTCAAGTTTGATTGTTAAGTATTTGAATGAAAAATTGTGTCCTTGAGAGTGATTGAATCCAAAAGAAATCTCATGACTACTTACTGTCTTAGTTACACTGCTGGTAAAACATTGACATCAAAGCTTTAATAATTCATTTAAATAGAACAAAGAATGCCAAGTCACCATCAACAGTATAGTACATACAGTATAAGACTTATCTTAGACAATATCTGTTAATGCATCTGAGGTAGAAGTCAGTCTATAAGATCTTCACTTCAGTTTGACAGTGGTCCATTTAGTTGAATCCATTTCTTACACGCGCCTCAGGCTCATTCCTTTGGCTTCAAGAACATTCATTTAGATAAAAGGGCACGTACCATTATGTGAAACATTTCCCAATGTGCCTTTGGGTTTTTCTCACGTCAGAAAAGCATGTGACAGCTGCAATTAATGTTAACTTCACTGTTTTGATGCTACAGTCCTCCTCCGTTTCTCTAGTCAAACGGCACAGTGAAAGCAGGAATTACATTCAATATCGTAGCATCAGCTTTGAGGCAGAACAGCTAGGGTCTTTTCTAGTAGTGTCCACTGATTAACTGCAAGATTGTCCGGCAGCTCAATTTCAGATCCAAATGCATTAAAAAGCCTGTTTCTGCTTGATTGGATATTGTAGCATTTAACATACCGATATCAGTATATGGACATATAGACATATAGACATAGGCAGGAAATTTGAATTCTAATTTTCGTTACAGTAGTGATGAGGCAGCTAGCTTCATTATATGTTGCCTTCAAAAATTCCAAAAGTTGACAGGGCTGTGGCTGAGCCCTGATGATTTAAAAATAAAACAGCCAACAATAATATGCTTTTCTTAGCATATGGCAATCCATAGCCTCAATTTCAATGAAACCAATAGTGACAGCTCAAATACCCAAAAGTTATATTTTCCATATTCAGGAAAGTAAATGTATTAAATGTATAATCTTAAAAATGTAAGAAAAATCTATTGAAATTGAAAGGAAAAACAGACAATGTGTGAATAAAATAGAGAGGGCAGGAAGGGATGTAACACTGTGAGAGAGAAAAAAAATTGCTGAAGCTTCTTGTTAGGTCCAGGTCATTTTACTATTCTATGCAACATTCATGATTAATTGGTTCTCGGACTGTAGCACTGCTTTCATTTTACAGAGATGGTGCAGTCAATAATAAGACATAACTTTAGGCTCTGCTGCCCCACCACACATCTACCCTTAGATTAATTAGAGACCACAATTTAATCACTGAGTTGAAGGATTTCTGGATCCTTGCTGGAATCGAACCACTCACCCTGTGGTCCGTGGACGACTGCCTTTCCAACTGAGCCACAGCTGCCCTGCTGCTGATAATAGGAAGGTCAATTCAACAGTTTCCTATTGTAATAGTTTTAATTAATTCTTACATTACATTAAATTTATGGTTCGGCATGTGATTAGTTCAGACCAACTTGACCCAATACTTCCACAACTTGTTTTTTTAGGTGCTTCAGTAATGTATGTCTGATCAGCACAGCTTTGCATGGTTGAGATTTCTTCCACCTATGCATTCTAGGTCAAGCCAATAGTGAATTTTAAGAACATTCATTGCTTGCCCATAATTTAAGGTCACTGTTGTTCAAATATTATATATATTTTCCTACCCCGAAATAAAAGGTTGACCTTTACATAAAAGTGCCCTACAGACAGGTGTCTATCATAGTTCTGTTTCCTATTCTCAATATTCCTTGATTATAATCATAAACAATATTGCTTTTTAATAGTACACTCAAACTAGTCAGGGTTACTGGATTTAAAATCATGTTACATAGAAGCTACACTAAAGCCAGATTTTCTGCCATGTTGCAGTGCAGTGTGGCATTCACAGGAAACATGCTTCAGACACTTTCAATGCCATCATCACTGTTCATTATTATATATGCTGGATTCTTCACTTCCATTTTCTTTCAGCACCTTTGTGTTCGAACAAGTAACACTGATGGTAAAGATAGCACAGAGAAGCTTGTGTGTATACATGGATAGATGGGTGTATAGATGGATGGGTGTATAGATAGTTAATTTTTTTTCCTCTTATATGTTTTTACGGCGGCAACAGACACATTCATATCCAC
This sequence comes from Channa argus, assembly GCF_033026475.1. Lineage (NCBI taxonomy): Eukaryota > Metazoa > Chordata > Actinopteri > Anabantiformes > Channidae > Channa > Channa argus. The sequence continues at coordinate 22,587,153 of NC_090197.1, forward strand.
CTCTGCAGCCTTGGTTTCACACATTTTAAGGTTTTACACTTTGCTGTCTCACAACCTGAATGGAAAACTTTAGAACTCATTTGCCCCTTCCATCACCTCCATTGTGGCAATGTTATAATAGCATGCTCACTCAAGCTGACAAGTTTAACACTTTCATTTTCACTCGGAAATAAATACACTCTAGAGATACACTGTACAGGAAAAAGAACTGATGATGGATCTGAATGAGTGTGTCTAACCTAAAGAAACAGGAAATCAGAAGGGTGGACAGCTGATAAAAGCTGATGTTTGAGAAGTGAATAGTGCTAAACGATTAAAAGAATATGATGCAATATGTCCACAAATTAAAAGCCAAACTATCAAATGGGGAGAAATGGAAAGACATCAACTCATTAATGAAAATTTTAAACACTTGGAAAAATAGACTTCACAAATAAAACATACAGTGGTCAACACTTCTGCATCTGATATTAAACACAAACTGATTTAATATTGTGACTGATCAGGAAGGTACAGTCTCAAGGCAAGACAAACATAACTGGTATTTTAAATAAATGTCATTTTAATTCTTTGGCTACCTAGTTATTTAATTTTCTCAAATTTAATTATGAATAAAAGGAACTAGCATACCAGCATTAATCAATGCATAAATAAAACAATAAAAATCGTCAATGGTCTACTCTGGTTTAAAGACTCAATTTTAAGTCATGTTTAAAGTAGTTATAAAAAGATTCTCCAAAGACAATTAAATCCCTTTGTTTCACATGGCTTTTTTCTACCACTGACAGATATTTTAATGAGTAGTACAAAGATCTTTGGCTACTGACTAAACATTAGAAAATTAACTAGTTAGTTAACATTATGAAAGTGCTGCTCAGTCCTGAATGTCAAATTTAGAAGATACTGATACAAGTTGGAGAAATACCAACTTTATTTATTTTCTGTTAATGTTGGCTTCTGGTCAGTGTTCCACTATTACTTTGAATGGTGCTAGAAAATTATGTGGAAAACAAGCTACAGTGAATTTATTTACTTAGTAATAACAAAACTGTGAAAAGTCTCACTAACAAACTATGTAAACACACTACTTCGCAATGCACTGGAGATGTATGTAGTGTAGATATGTACTGTAGTCAAAGGAGGGACAAATCCTCTAAATCCAAGGTAATGACCAAAAAGTTTATCAGCATTTATTAAAAGCACCACCTGTTTTCTATTAGATCTATCATTTCCAGATGAACATCAACTATTTATCATTTTTATATTAGTTTAATAAGATACATTTTTGAAGCTTGAAAATTTACATTACAAATCAATTTATGTCTGTAACCTCAGTAAAGTCAAAAACATTACTAAAGGACTTCCTGTAGTATGTGTCAGTGTGACATGAAAATTGAATCCCTTCTGCCTGACAATGCACTAAAGCAAAGGCCTGGAACTGTGAGTGTGCCAGGATGTAACGAGAAGTTCAGTGAGCTGGTGGGAGATGAGAGTTCATCCACCTCTGATATACACCCCGAACCCTTGCTAAATCTTAAATCTGTAAGAGCCCTAAGCACCGTGCTTATCGTTCTCATCGTTCTGTCTAACAGCTAATAACCACTAGCACATCCACTTTTGGGGTGAATTAGCAGCATTTTCATCACATTTCTTATTATTTACAACATGCAAATTGCAACAAGCCAACTCAACACAAGGTTGAGAGAGTTCAGGGATCATTTTAATTGAACAAGGTCAGTAAACTATTCATTTTGCTCTGCAGTTAATTATAGGAGACACTAATGGAAGGGTCTACACTCCAAACACATTAGCAATGACTCTGTCCAGCATCATACTTCCTTCCCAAATGCACTCACTGTTTTTATTTGTCAGTCAGATACAACAAGACATGCTCATTTTTCTCTGCAAAAACCCACTTAGAACTGACCTTAACACAACAAGCCTGGTTTCTTTTAGTACTCATCACAATTAAGGTAATTGATATTAAATATGAAGTGCTTCACACAGGGCTGAGGAGAAATCACAAATATATAACCATGATTACGAAAAGTGAAAATGTCTTTCAATTCCTGAAATGTGGAATGAGGCATAAAATTGATTCACTGAAACAGAGCATTTTAAATTGCCAGACAAAGAAGTATTAAAAAAAGTCCAGTACAGAGTCTTACTAAATAATCATCCCTTAGTGAATTTTAAAGCTTGTCATTTTCTAAGTTAAAAGAGTAATGGGATTTAAACAATATTCCAATATGATGTTAAAGAAGTTAAGAGCTGCATGTGAATATGATTTTAGACATTGAAATGAAAATTAAATCATCCTTGAATTATGTTAAAGCAAATCATTTTGAATTGCTTAAAAGAGTGTTGCCAATATTGTTACTTTAAACACATAGGGCTGCGTTGTTTCAGTAAAACCTGGTAGTAATTTGTTTTAATGTGGAACTGTGGGTGTAAATTTTCCATGCTAAGATGGTTCTCAACTGGGGAAAAAAAAAAAATGACGCAACAGAAAATAAGCAAGCCATTATTTGGGTGATGTTAGCTGCCTAAATGTATCCTAAATGTATTCAAGATAGCCAATAACTAAATAAATGTGCATATAATTGTATTTTCTGTGCTAGCTTTACTGTTTGTAAGTAGAAGAATTACAGTAGAATTAGATGAACGGAAATAAGACCAACAGTGTTTGTAAGGCATGAGCGGATCCTGAATGATGGTGAGAACAAAACACACATTCACATCACTACAGTATCTTAGCAACAGATGTATGTCTATTTTGTGCCAAAGATAATAAAGTGCTGAAAACAGGGACGGAGTCCAAAGAATGAAATCTATTAAGACAACATTTTAAAGGAGTGGTGGTCCTATAGAGAAATGTCTAAATTTAGAAGCAGCTTTACACCTTCTCTCAATCCTAAATTGCGTCTAATGACCTACTTGGCATAAATACGGTCAATTTCTCTGTCAGACAAGAGCTACATTAATGCAGACAGGCAGCCAGTTGCAACTGATAGACTTTTCTCTTTTCCTCCAGTACATACTTTATATCTTTTGTTAATCCTGAAGGTATATGGTATGTTTTTAAATACCACTGTGAGAATTTAGACTAGTACTATGCTGCATATATAGTCTCTAATGCCCCATTTAAAATGTTCACTTTTAAATGATTAAAAGGTTACGTAGCAAACAAGGCTTCAGAGAATACACAGGAATGGAACGCAGCATTTTTGTGTGCACAGGTTTCCTCTGGGCACTACGGTTTTGTTTTAAAGTCCAAAGACATGCATCTTAGGTTAATTGCTCGTACTATAGATGTTAATGTATGCATGAATGGGTGTCTGCATTGGCCCTGAGATTGACTGGTGACCTGTCCAGGGTGTACCCCATGTCTTGCCCAATGACAAACTCCAGCTCCCCTGCGACCCTGAACAGGATGGATACATACTGGATCAATACATATTTATGCAAATATAGAATAATGGCCACAAAAACATCTTTAGCCACACACTGCTTTTTAAAAATCTGTTCAAGAAAGCCCAAGGTTGGCAGTTGGCAGTTAAGGAGAACCATCACCAGATAAGTTGTGATTATTAGACGAAGTTACTACTATTTTTTGTGGAAGGACCTTTAGACCCATGTGTCAATCGGAGTCAACAAGATTAAGCTTGCACTCCTCTACTTGTGTGTCAAGATGTCCAATTGTGTGCTGCTCCTGTTCACCACTCTACACACTGCGTCAAACTTCCAGAGCAGCAAGTAAACAACACTGTGGAGAGTGCATTTCAGGCTTCAGTCATTAACAGCAACCAGGGTGTTAGAACAGGCGACAGATGGAGTGACTTGTCAAAAGATAGGGGTAGGGGAAACAAATCATGCTGCCTGCTAAGGCCTAGACATGAATGGTTACTGAGCCACAACCAAAATAGAGTTTTCTGGCAGTGAATGCAGGTATAGAGAAATCCCAAACTGGGTATCTCTTTTTTAACACTTTGAGGATCTGAGCAGAAACTGGAAGCACTTACAGATAATAAACGGATGTATGCAAAAAGGGGTGCAGTGGTGTACCATTAGAATAATACTAATGTTCAGGGGCACCTATGTTAGGACAGAGGGAATTAGACTAGCAAGGGTACTATTAAGATTTATCCAGAAAGTGGATAAATTTAAAGTGACATGCTAAATACAAAGTGGACAGGGTTATTTCAATATAGTAGAAGACACTTGTTTATTAGCATAAAAATGTTTTTGCAGTTTGGGCTAACGTTTATTTTTTTTTTCCGTACTTTCACATCAGGAATCAAAAACTACCAAAATACTCCCCAGACAGGTTTATATGAAACTGTATTACATAAAGTTGCAGTATTGAACCGGAAATGCAGAATAAAATATGTGAGGATTAAGAGATGCCAGGATAGCAATTTTGTCATTTCATGTAACAAAAATGTATTCCTGCAATCAGCAGAAACACAATAAATAGAAGCAGTAAAGAAGTAATAGTCTGTAAGGAAAGATAGAAAGGATGCAGTCTAAGTGCTCAACTTAGGCTAGTGCTTTAACAATAATAGACTCTCATATGTTAGAGCCCTTGGACCGCCTGCTGTCTGTTTGGAATTTGTCTCCTAGGCAACGGACCAGACTGTCTGGCTTCAGTACAGCCACACTGATGAAGTGGTGTGTTGTTTTAACAGTCATTGGAATAGCAAGTCCTGAACATATACAGTGCATTTTCAAGAGTTGTCAATCATATTTCCACAAGAGGTTTAACCTCCATAATGCAAATTCCACTTAAGAAAGTTTGGTCAAGGTGTTACAGAGGCACAAAGAGGTTCAATAAGGTGTGGCAAAAAACAAAGATATAAGTAAATAGTTATACTATATTTTTGGCTTCAATTTCTCACCTTGGCACACCAGCTTGTAGATTGGCTTCTGTCGATGGTGTCGGAAGCATCTCCTCCACACTCATCACCTGAGGACCAAGCCTTGCTCCTGCTGTCTGTCCAGCCCCTGGCTGCTGCTGTTGCCACTGCTGCTCCTGCTCATCCTCCACCTCTTCATTACCTGGCTTCTCCTTCCCTTGGCCCTCACTGTCATTGTCGCTCTCCTCTCCTAAGATGTCGTCAACCTGTGTTTTTTTTTTTATTTATAGAAAAAGAGCTTTTGTAAGCTACTGTTTTAGGTTTTGATCATGGCACTTAAGTATCTTCCAGAAGTTGCTTCTCTCTATACTGCCTATTGTCTTAGTTCACATATTATATTACATTAAATTACATCCATTTTTAGCATGGATAGGCATAACTGTGATTTACAAATAAAAAGCTTAGGTTAACTGTATTTATCATTTCACATAATTTCGCTTAACACCATAAAAAAAAAATTACTATTTTGTCCAAAGCAACCATTAAATATACTCCATGAAATTACTCATTCATTACTTATTATTAGGTAATCATTAAATAGAAATACTGAAACTTCTATTAAAGGAATAAATAATAATAATAATAATAATAAAAATTTATCCTGGAGTTTAATAAACTAAGTGCCATCTAATAGACCACATTTATCTTTAATTACAGCATTCACTAGGCGTGGCATCATTTCAATGAGCTTTCAATGTCACACGACATTTTGTGGTGATGATGATATGAGAGATGGAGCACTGTGCAAAGTCTTTGCCAGCACATCCCAAAAATTCTCAGTGGGGTTAAGTTGTCCAATCCATGTGGAAAATCATGTCTCATGTTCCCTGAACCACTCTTTCACAGTTCGAGCTTGATTATTCTTGGCGTCATTAGCTTGACACACCTGTGCCATCAGGGAAGAATCTGGTCATTTGGTATATAAGGTTACTGACTATTTAGAACAGATCAGCTATACACAACTCAAATAAATCAAATACATTTAAATCTGTAAATATTTCCACAGCACCTATGCATCCTGACTCATTAGCAGCATGTACGTAGCTGTGGGAAAACTTAATGCAAAGGGATGTTCTCGTGGGGCTAGGGCAAGGATTATTACTGGCATCAAAGCAGGCTCATTATCGCCCTGTTGTCTCTCATTTGAAGTGCACTGGTAAAGGTAAAAGGTAAGAGAACCTAAGGCAAGGGTGATATGGACATAAAAGGAAAACTGAACTGAACTTATTGTGTCAATGTTGGTTGTTAGGGCAATGTTTCAACAATTTGAACCAGTCTATTTGCTTAATTAATTTAGAGCATCGACAACTTATAGCCTAGGACAAAAAAACCCAACAAGGTTGTATTTGTTCCTAAACTGTCAGCAACACGCATTTTAAGATTTCATAAGTTATTTTTAAAG